>NC_090279.1:111701572-112004602 GCF_040414725.1 Anabrus simplex | reverse complement strand
TGAAGTGTCGCATTGTGTGGAAGTGAAAGATGAACGACAACTGGCACAGGAAGGAGAAATAATAGAAGCTTTTGAAAGGATGATGAGGGTGAGATATATAGATTGAATTACGAAGCAGAGATACTGAATAAAATTGGTGAGAAGTGATCGATTTTACTAAATTTGACTAGAAGAAGAGGCAGACTGATAGGAGACATCTTAGGACACTCAGTAGTTGTTCAGTTGGGCTTTGAGGGTAGTGTAGGCGGACCTCTACCCCGTGCTTCCCTATACGGGGAGGCCTCGCATTAACGATAAACGCGACGAAGCGATTTTGACAAATCTTAACACATCGTATAATTCTCGTTAAGTATAAAGCGATTTTTCATTCGCATATTAAAGCGATAAAGACAATGTAAAGCGAAATCTACTTATTTTGCGATAAGTACGAAATTCAAAGAAAATAGCGAGTTTGAAATAGTATTCAACAGTTAAGCTTGTCAAGATAAATAGAAGAGATACCCGCAATATGTCACGAGCCTGTGCCCACGCTCGCCTTCTGACTCCCTCGATCCTGCCTCAGTTCGTTGGTATTTGAAGGTGCTCAAATACGTGAGCCTCTTGTCGGTAGATTTACTGGAACATCAAAGAACTCCTGCGGGACGAGCTTCCGGCAGCTCGGTGGCTCCGAAAACCGAAAAAGTGGTTAGTCGGGACGTAGAGCACATATTATATTAATATTATGAGTTGACTAGATGAAGAAGTTTGCTTTGAAGCTGCCTCTTGCGTACGTAAAAATTTAAATACGTATCCTTCACTCATCTTTCAAAGCATCGTTACTAAATTCTGTTCCGTTAAATATACAAAATTTTTGGCAATGAGTGGACAAAGTTTTAAAAAATTGTCTGGCATTAAACTGTAGGATCAGTCACATATTATTGCGGGATACTTCGCTTTTAAAGATACTGCGATAAACCAAACTGAAGAGAAAACTGGTCAGCCGCTGCCAGCATTGAAATTAATGCACCTGAAATTGTAAATTCTGTTTTAAAATATATTTGGGTTACCTGTTCATGTGCTGATGCAGGGATATTGTTCGTGGTATAATTTGATTGTCAATGACCGTAGGCGACTAATGAAACAGAAAATGCTAGGAAGGCCAATTGGCAATGTTAATGTAATGTAATCAGGAACATAATAATATTCGAGTTTTTTAGTCATTTATAAATCTTCCATTTAACAACCATAATAAAACTTTTAATGACTCATTAAAGCGAAGTTGATGTGAAGAATTCATGGCTCTGCCTCTACACCTCCACCGGGGTGTGGTCCCATATTTATTCCTTCTAATGAATGTTAATGCAGTACATATTCGAACTGACTGGAACTGAAGCCGCCACAATTCACGGTTACTATGTTACGAGATAATAAATGGAAACTTCATAACTTCTCGAAATGGGCACTTACCACTTTGTTTTCCTGTAAACAACCTCTTCCCCGATATTAATGAAACAAATTTGATTATTCGGACGTTGTGTGCACACAATATACAAGAAAAACAAAATATTGCATTATGCCGATACTTCTTATTGAAGAACCAACAGATTCGACTTTGTGAACGTTCTTTCTTCACTGAAATTTATTCTGGAAATTTTCCAATCTAACTTGTGTCTACTGCCTCGGTCGACTCCATCGCGCCCATGACGTCGCACGCTGCAAATAAAAATGATATTCCACTGCCGATCGTCATGTCGTGTGGCTTAGAAATTGCATTCGGGAGGTAGTGGGTTAGAACCCCACTGTCGGCAGCCCTAGTGGTAATCCATTTGGGCATCAGACGAATGCTCTAACTTAATTAAGTCTCCGGACGCTACCCTGCCCCTTTTTACACAATCGTCTGCATAAAACCGCTCTCTGTCGGTGCAACATAAAGACTATGACAGAACTGAACGTGGAATTCCTGGAACATTACCCCAGCACTGGACCAAAATCATTGACCTCATGCATTCAGATAAAAAACAAACTTTGAAATTACCGCTCAATTGCGAAGTCTTCATGGTTTCCTGCATAGTGGTATCCGTCCCAAGTACGTAACTGTCCATTGGCTCAGCAGCTGTTACTTTATGAGTCGTGTGACTGATTGGAATCAACATTCACCTATGCTTCAGATTGGTGAGAACCTTCACGAAGACGCACAGCGCTGTGCAATGAAATCGTCAGGACCGAAGGAAGTGTGGCAGGTCAATTATTACCTGATATATTTTATGGAATGTATTATTTACTCCATCTCGGTTCATTCTGGCTCCGTACAGTCAATAACTCATCACCGAGTGTTGGCCGGGGAGAAATACACCGACATACTCAGGGAGCCAACGGCTTTGGCTGTATGTGGCTGGTAAACCTTCAGAGGAGGAAACGTTATCAGATAGAGTCTGCACTCCAGGTTAGAGATGGCCTAATACCAACCTAGCAGTAGGCGATTGGCTGGTAGATCTTCAGAGGGGGAAATGTTATCAGGTAGAGTTTGCACTCCAGGTTAGAGATGGCCTAATACCAACCTAGCAGTAGACGATTGGCTGGTAGATCTTCAGAGGGGGAAATGTTATCAGATAAGAGTCTGCACTCCAGGTTAGAGATGGCCTAATACCAACCTAGCAGTAGACGATTGGCTGGTAGATCTTCAGAGGGGGAAATGTTATCAGGTAAAGTTTGCACTCCAGGTTAGAGATGGCCTAATACAAACCTAGCAGTAGACGATTGGCTGGTAGATCTTCACAGGAGGAAATGCTATCGCATCGAGTCTGTACTCCAGGTTAGAGATGGCCTAATTCAAAACTAGCAGTAGACGTTTACCTGGTAGATCTTCACAGGAGGAAATGCTATCAGATAGAGTTTGCACTCCAGGTTTTAGATGGCTTAATACAAACCTAGCAGTAGATGTTTGGCAGGTAGAGGAGAAAATGCTATCAGATAGAGTTTGCACTCCAGGTTAGAGATGGCCTAATACAAACCTAGCAGTAGGCGTTTGCCTGGTAGATCTTCACAGGAGGAAATGCTATCGCATAGAGTCTGTACTCCAGGTTAGAGATGGCCTAATTCAAAACTAGCAGTAGACGTTTGCCTGGTAGATCTTCAGAGGAGAAAATGCTATCGCATAGAGTCTGTACTCCAGGTTAGAGATGGCCTAATTCAAACCTAGCAGTAGGCGTTTGCCTGGTAGATCTTCACAGGAGGAAATGGTATCGGATAGAGTCTGTACTCCAGGTTAGAGGTGGCCTAATACAAACCTAGCAAGAGGCGTTTGCCTGGTAGGTCTTCAGTGGAGAAAATGCTATCGGAAAGCGTCTGTACCCCAGGTTGGAGATGGCCTAATTCAAACCTAGCAGGGTACGGACACATCACACCGAGCAGAATCGCAAGCGTTGTATTCATCCATCAAGGTGAACCTGGAAGAAGACTCCTGGGCGAGCAATGTTAGGTTGACAAGACAGCATCAGGGTAGATATGAGAAAAGCATAACTGCGATTCCAGGAACGAACAGGCGTTCAAGGATTCATTCATGAAGTACATCCTCACTTGCAGCACTTCCATTAGAGGAAGAAGAATATATTCTACCTGTGGGTCAAACATTGAACCGCTGATGTTATCTTGAGATGTTCAGGATCAGAATTGTCGGGAAACTTTCACCCTGACTATGCGTCCGCGTATTTACTGCTGTAGTCTCATGAAGTGTTGACGAACACAAAGATAACTGTTCTTCCCCATTCACTTGACATAGCTCCAGCAGATTTCTTCCTATTCCAAAAATTTAAGTTCAGTCTGGAAGAAAGGGTTGAAGTGATCAAACTGGAATCATGAGCAGAAACACTCGTGATGGCTAGACTACTACCACAAGCGGAACTGGCGTCGGAAGCATGGAATTATTAGAGAAGGGGAGTACAGCAAACTCCCGATTATGCGTACATAGTTCGGCAATTTAAACAATAGAAAACCAAGCCTAAAATACTGTATTATTTTATAATTAGGACGAATGTTTTCGTTCAGCATGCGCTATTAGCCACACGTTTTACGGCCGTAAGACGCTACGAGCTTCCTTCACACCATCGGTCGTTCCTGAAGTATGTTCTGTTGTTTATCTTCAGGTGAATGTCGTGACATGTCCTATACAGGGTGAAATGCGTTACAGTGTTAATCTTACTGATAATGAGAAACCTCGCGTTATCAGCTGCTGAATTTAGCCAATCAGATCGCTTCGCGGGTGCTGCTTAACGTGCTCGTGGCAGCGCCAACGAGGCTCATCTCTCAAGCCACGTGCACATTTACAACGATCTGATTGGTTAACTGCAGCACATGACCAACGCTGTAATGCTCATGTTGTTTCCGAATACTCCGTATCCGTATCGTTCATTTCCAACCGAAAGTAAAAGACTCAAGTTGCTTTTTGGCATAGTTCCCTTCAGAATTCTTACTGTCTCTTGACACCAAGTGAACACATCTTAAATATAGCCAGGAGGAGTAAATTTTTGATCTACATTTCTAGCCGCAGATCTCAATTATAGCTCCTAAAATTCATTGACAATGAGTGTTAAGCTGTATCACATTCTTTGTTACGAACGAAAAGAACGAAACAGATTTCCCGATAGAGAATCGAAAACTATTCAAAAGAAATCCAAGGTATTTGAATGTAAATTTGTAAGGAGTTCTTTGTTTCCGGCGAGTTACAGCGGATTTTGAAATGTGATATGCAGCCGGTTTCGAAAATCGGCAGTTTCCGGGCTGAAATCGTGTACTTTCGATTATCTTTGCAAGCCCCGGTTAATCGAGCATTTTTGTTGTATTTCAAACGAGACAACGCTAAATAGGCTGCAGTGAGCTGGTGGCCGCGGCTTCCCTAGCTGAGTCCGGCAACGCTTCTGTCAGAGACCCCTTGTTCGCTGAAACCTTGTTCCTTGCCGACCAACATGGAATGAGGTTCGTGAAGACCAGGAAGCCATCGGGGCCCTTCTACTCTTTTGCCGATACTGTCATTCTTCGAAAAGTTGGACTTCTTCCTTCTCTCTATGATTAGGGTTACGGAGAATGATTGCCCGCTTCAGTAACGTTGTAGGTAAGCTCTCTAGTAGTTCCGTTATCTTGAAGAGCCTCATATAAGAAATTCATATTTTCCCCTATGCTCACACCATACTTACCTCAAGGTGGCGCCCGGAAGCTCGTCGGACTTTCCAGATCATTCGAACATGGAAAAGGATTTTAGACACTAATATGTTAGAAAATAACGAAAGAGCAAGTATATCCCTGCCCGCACAACAGTTCTGCAGTGAGATTTGCAAACCAGCGACCTGAACTGTCAGAAACACTGAAATGTATGAAACTCACACCCCCAAATCTAGAGCAACCTGATGACCCTTACGCCTTGTTCAGGTACGATTGTATTATAACACACTAGTGCCTTTCATTACTTGTGAATGATCTGGACCTTCTCAGTTCATGCGCCTTGTTCAGGTACGATTGTATTATAACCCACTAGTGCCTTTCATTACTTGTGAATGATCTGGACCTTCTCAGTTTATGCGCCTTGTTCAGGAACGATTGTATTATAACCTAATAGTGCCTTTCAATACTGTGCATGATCTAGACCTTCTTAGTTCATGCGCCTTGTTCAGGTACGATTGTATTATAACCCACTAGTGCCTTTCATTACTTGTGAATGATCTGGACCTTCTCAGTTCATGCGCCTTGTTCAGGTACGATTGTATCATAACCCACTAGTGCCTTTCATTACTTGTGAATGATCTGGACCTTCTCACTTTATGCGCCTTGTTCAGGTACGATTGTATTATAACCCACTAGTGCCTTTCATTACTTGTGAATGATCTGGACCTTCTCAGTTCATGCGCCTTGTTCAGGTACGATTGTATTATAACCCACTAGTGCCTTTCATTACTTGTGAATGATCTGGACCTTCTCAGTTCATGCGCCTTGTTCAGGTACGATTGTATTATAACCCACTAGTGCCTTTCACTACTTGTGAATGATCTGGACCTTCTCAGTTCATGCGCCTTGTTCAGGTACGATTGTATCATAACCGACTAGTGCCTTTCATTACTAGTGAATGATCTGGACCTTCTCAGTTTGTGCGCCTTGTTCAGGTACGATTGTATTATAACCCACTAGTGCATTTCACTACTGTGCATGATCTAGACCTCCTCAGTTCATGCGCATTGTTCAGGTACGATTGTATTATAACCCACTAGTGCCTTTCATTACTTGTGGATGATCTGGACCTTCTCAGTTCATGCGCCTTATTCAGGTACGATTGTATCATAACCCACTAGTGCCTTTCATTACTTGTGAATGATCTGGACCTTCTCAGTTCATGCGCCTTGTTCAGGTACGATTGTATTATAACCCACTAGTGCCTTTCATTACTTGTGGATGATCTGGACCTTCTCAGTTCATGCGCCTTGTTCAGGTACGATTGTATCATAACCCACTAGTGCCTTTCATTACTTGTGAATGATCTGGACCTTCTCAGTTCATGCGCCTTGTTCAGGTACGATTGTATTATAACCCACTAGTGCCTTTCATTACTTGTGAATGATCTGGACTTTCTCAGTTCATGCGCCTTGTTCAGGTACGATTGTATCATAACCCACTAGTGCCTTTCATTACTTGTGAATGATCTGGACCTTCGCAGTTCATGCGCCTTGTTCAGTTACGATTGTATCATAACAAACTAGTGCCTTTCATTACTTGTGAATGATCTGGACCTTCTCAGTTTATGCGCCTTGTTCAGGTACGATTGTATAATAACCCACTAGTGCCTTTCATTACTTGTGAATGATCTGGACCTTCTCAGTTTATGCGCCTTGTTCAGGTACGATTGTATTATAACCCACTAGTGCCTTTCATTACTTGTGAATGATCTGGACCTTCTCAGTTTATGCGCCTTGTTCAGGTACGATTGTATTATAACCCACTAGTGCCTTTCATTACTTGTGAATGATCTGGACATTCTCAGTTCATGCGCCTTGTTCAGGTACGATTGTATTATAACCCACTAGTGCCTTTCATTACTTGTGGATGATCTGGACCTTCTCAGTTCATGCGCCTTGTTCAGGTACGATTGTATCATAACCCACTACTGCCTTTCATTACTTGTGAATGATCTGGACCTTCTCAGTTCATGCGCCTTGTTCAAGTACGATTGTATTATAACCCACTAGTGCCTTTCATTACTTGTGAATGATCTGGACCATCTCAGTGCATGCGCCTTGTTCAGGTACGATTGTATCATAACCCACTAGTGCCTTTCATTACTTGTGAATGATCTGGACCTTCTCAGTTTATGCGCCTTGTTCAGGTACGATTGTATTATAACCCACTAGTGCCTTTCATTACTTGTGGATGATCTGGACCTTCTCAGTTCATGCGCCTTGTTCAGGTACGATTGTATCATAACCCACTAGTGCCTTTCATTACTTGTGAATGATCTGGACCTTCTCAGATTGTGCGCCTTGTTCAGGTACGATTGTATTATAACCCACTAGTGCCTTTCACTACTGTGCATGATCTAGACCTCCTCAGTTCATGCGCATTGTTCAGGTACGATTGTATTATAACCCACTAGTGCCTTTCATTACTTGTGGATGATCTGGACCTTCTCAGTTCATGCGCCTTGTTCAGGTACGATTGCATCATAACCCACTAGTGCCTTTCATTACTTGTGAATGATCTGGACCTTCTCAGTTCATGCGCCTTGTTCAGGTACGATTGTATTATAACCCACTAGTGCCTTTCATTACGTGTGAATGATCTGGACCTTCTCAGTTTATGCGCCTTGTTCAGGTACGATTGTATTATAACCCACTAGTGCCTTTCATTACTTGTGAATGATCTGAACCTTCTCAGTTTATGCGCCTTGTTCAGGTACGATTGTATTATAACCCACTAGTGCCTTTCATTACTTGTGAATGATCTGGACCTTCTCAGTTCATGCGCCTTGTTCAGGTACGATTGTATTATAACCCACTAGTGCCTTTCATTACTTGTGGATGATCTGGACCTTCTCAGTTCATGCGCCTTGTTCAGGTACGATTGTATCATAACCCACTAGTGCCTTTCATTACTTGTGAATGATCTGGACCTTCTCAGTTCGTGCGCCTTGTTCAGGTACGATTGTATTATAACCCACTAGTGCCTTTCATTACTTGTGAATGATCTGGACCTTCCCAGTTCATGCGCATTGTTCAGGTACGATTGTATCATAACCCACTAGTGCCTTTCATTACTTGTGAATGATCTGGACCTTCTCAGTTCATGCGCCTTGTTCAGGTACGATTGTATTATAACCCACTAGTGCCTTTCATTACTTGTGAATGATCTGGACCTTCTCAGTTCATGCGCCTTGTTCAGGTACGATTGTATCATAACCCACTAGTGCCCTTCATTACTTGTGAATGATCTGGACCTTCTCAGTTTATGCGCCTTGTTCAGGTACGATTGTATTATAACCCACTAGTGCCTTTCATTACTTGTGAATGATCTGGACCTTCTCAGTTCATGCGCCTTGTTCAGGTACGATTGTATTATAACCCACTAGTGCCTTTCATTACTTGTGAATGATCTGGACCTTCTCAGTTTGTGCGCCTTGTTCAGGTACGATTTATTATAACCCAGTAGTGCCTTTCACTACTGTGCATGATCTAGACCTCCTCAGTTCATGCGCATTGTTCAGGTACGATTGTATTATAACCCACTAGTGCCTTTCATTACTTGTGGATGATCTGGACCTTCTCAGTTCATGCGCCTTGTTCAGGTACGATTGTATCATAACCCACTAGTGCCTTTCATTACTTGTGAATGATCTGGACCTTCTCAGTTCATGCGCCTTGTTCAGGTACGATTGTATTATAACCCACTAGTGCCTTTCATTACTTGTGAATGATCTGGACCTTCTCAGTTTATGCGCCTTGTTCAGGTACGATTGTATTATAACCCACTAGTGCCTTTCATTACTTGTGAATGATCTGGACCTTCTCAGTTTATGCGCCTTGTTCAGGTACGATTGTATTATAACCCACTAGTGCCTTTCATTACTTGTGAATGATCTGGACCTTCTCAGTTCATGCGCCTTCTTCAGGTACGATTGTATTATAACCCACTAGTGCCTTTCATTACTTGTGGATGATCTGGACCTTCTCAGTTCATGCGCCTTGTTCAGGTACGATTGTATCATAACCCACTAGTGCCTTTCATTACTTGTGAATGATCTGGACCTTCTCAGTTCATGCGCCTTGTTCAGGTACGATTGTATTATAACCCACTAGTGCCTTTCATTACTTGTGAATGATCTGGACCTTCTCAGTTCATGCGCCTTGTTCAGGTACGATTGTATCATAAACCACTAGTGCCTTTCATTACTTGTGAATGATCTGGACCTTCTCAGTTTATGCGCCTTGTTCAGGTACGATTGTATTATAACCCACTAGTGCCTTTCATTACTTGTGGATGATCTGGACCTTCTCAGTTCATGCGCCTTGTTCAGGTACGATTGTATCATAACCCACTAGTGCCTTTCATTACTTGTGAATGATCTGGACCTTCTCAGTTCATGCGCCTTGTTCAGGTACGATTGTATTATAACCCACTAGTGCCTTTCATTACTTGTGAATGATCTGGACCTTCTCAGTTCATGCGCCTTGTTCAGGTACGATTGTATCATAACCCACTAGTGCCTTTCATTACTTGTGAATGATCTGGACCTTCTCAGTTTATGCGCCTTGTTCAGGTACGATTGTATTATAACCCACTAGTGCCTTTCATTACTTTTGGATGATCTGGACCTTCTCAGTTTATGCGCCTTGTTCAGATACGATTGTATCATAATCCACTAGTGCCTTTCATTACTTGTGAATGATCTGGACCTTCTCAGTTCATGCGCCTTGTTCAGGTACGATTGTATCATAACCCACTAGTGCCTTACATTACTTGTGAATGATCTGGACCTTCTCAGCTTATGCGCCTTGTTCAGGTACGATTGTATTATAACCCACTAGTGCCTTTCATTACTTGTGAATGATCTGGACCTTCTTAGTTCATGCGCCTTGTTCAGGTACGATTGTATTATAACCCACTAGTGCCTTTCATTACTTGTGAATGATCTGGACCTTCTCAGTTTATGCGCCTTGCTCAGGTACGATTGTATTATAACCCACTAGTGCCTTTCACTACTTGTGCATGATCTGGACCTTCTCAGTTTATGCGCCTTGTTCAGATACGATTGCATGATAACCTACTAGTGCCTTCCACTACTTGTGCATGATCTAGACCTTCTCAGTTTATGCACCTTGCTCAGGTACGATTGTATTATAACCCACTAGTGCCTTTCATTACTTGTGAATGATCTGGACATTCTATGTTTATGCGCCTTATTCAGATACCATTGCATGATAACCTTTTAGTGCCTTTCATTACTTGTGGATGATCTAGACCTTCTCAGTTCATGCTCCTTTTTCAGGTACGATTGTATTATAACCCACTAGTGCCTTTCACTACTTGTGCATGATCTAGGCCTTCTCAGTTCATGCGCCTTGCTCAGGTACGATTGCATGATAACCTACTAGTGCCTTTCATTACTTGTGGATGATCTGGACCTTCTCAGTTCATGCGCCTTGTTCAGGTACGATTGTATTATAACCCACTAGTGCCTTTCACTACTTGTGGATGATCTGGACCTTCTCAGTTCATGCGCCTTGTTCAGGTACGATTGTATTATAACCCACTAGTGCCTTTCACTACTTGTGCATGATCTGGACATTCTAAGTTTATGCGCCTTATTCAGATACCATTGCATGATAACCTTTTAGTGCCTTTCATTACTTGTGGATGATCTAGACCTTCTCAGTTCATGCGCCTTGTTCAGGTACGATTGTATTATAACCCACTAGTGCCTTTCACTACTTGTGCATGATCTAGGCCTTCTCAGTTCATGCGCCTTGCTCAGGTACGATTGCATGATAACCTACTAGTGCCTTTCATTACTTGTGGATGATCTGGACCTTCTCAGTTCATGCGCCTTGCTCAGGTACGATTGCATGATAACCTACTAGTGCCTTTCATTACTTGTGGATGATCTGGACCTTCTCAGTTCATGCGCCTTGTTCAGGTACGATTGTACCATAACCCACTAGTGCCTTTCATTACTTGTGCATGATCTGGACCTTCCCAGTTCATGCGCATTGTTGAGGTACGATTGTATTATAACCCACTAGTGCCTTTCATTACTTGTGAATGATCTGGACCTTCTCAGTTCATGCGCCTTGCTCATGTACGATTGCATGATAACCTACTAGTGCCTTTCATTACTTGTGGATGATCTGGACCTTCTCAGTTCATGCGCATTGTTCAGGTACGATTGTATTATAACCCACTAGTGCCTTTCACTACTTGTGAATGATCTGGATTTTCTCAGTTCATGCGCCTTGTTCAGGTACGATTGCATGATAACCTACTAGTGCCTTTCATTACTTGTGGATGATCTGGACCTTCTCAGTTCATGCGCCTTGCTCAGGTACGATTGTATCATAACCCACTAGTGCATTTTATTACTTGTGAATGATCTGGACCTTCTCAGTTCATGCGCCTTGTTCAGGTACGATTGTATTATAACCCACTAGTGCCTTTCACTACTTGTGAATGATCTGGACCTTCTCAGTTCATGCGCCTTGTTCAGGTACGATTGCATGATAACCTACTAGTGCCTTTCATTACTTGTGGATGATCTAGACCTTCTCAGTTCATGCGCATTGTTCAGGTACGATTGTATTATAACCCACTAGTGCCTTTCATTACTTGTGAATGATCTGGACCTTCTCAGTTCATGCGCCTTGTTCAGGTACGATTGTATTATAACCCACTAGTGCCTTTCATTGCTTGTGAATGATCTGGACCTTGTCAGTTTATGCGCCTTGCTCGGGTACGATTGTATCATAACCCACTAGTGCCTTTCATTAGTTGTGAATGATCTGGACTTTCTCAGTTCATGCGCCTTGTTCAGGTACGATTGTATCATAACCTACTAGTGCCTTTCATTACTTGTGGATGATCTAGACCTTCTCAGTTCATGCGCCTTGCTCAGGTACGATTGCATGATAACCTACTAGTGCCTTTCATTACTTGTGGATGATCTAGACCTTCTCAGTTTATGCGCCTTGTTCAGGTACGATTGTATTTTAATCTACTGGTGCCTAAAATATTTTCGCTACTTGTGAATGATCTGGACCTTCTCAGTTCTTGCGCATTACCTAATTCGTTCAACAAGAAGTGAGACGGACTGGAGGGAACTTTGTGTAGATAAAGCACGTGCTTTATCTTCTGATTCACGTTCCAACTTGTTATGTTATCAACTTCACCTTTTGACCGATAGAGGAGTTCATTAAGGCGCTTATTTGGAATGCGTGGCGTTGAGGTGTACCTCCCGGTACTATTATAACAACATTTAGCATTAAGTACATTTAGTTGTGAACAAGTCCATTTTGGACTACAGAGTTCCTTCCTTGTGCACACAGTATTATAACAATAATTAGTATAATTAGTTGTGAACAAGTCAATTTATGACTACAGAGTTCCTTCATTGTGTACACAGTATTATAACAATAATTAGAACAATTAGTTATGAACAAGTCTATTTAGGACTACAGAGTTCCTTCCTTGTGTACGCAGTATTATAACAATAATTAGAACAATTAGTCACGAACAAGTCTATTTAGGACTATAGGTCCTACCGAAAGTTTAAGCACACCTGCATGTTTCATGAATGTGATACCTGCCATTAAACTTTTGGTCCCAGGAATACAATTCTCTAGCACCTATTTCATTTGCTGAAATCTTCATAAAATTTCACTCTTGCTCTGAAGTTATTAAAGTTCTCTATAATAATTGAAAAGAAACAGTTAGTTGATAATACTTGAAAGGATCTGGGGAGTACAATTTGGGGATTAAATTAATAAACTTCGTTATAGAGGAACACAGATACCCAGTGGCGAGGCTATTAGTTAATTAATGGGCAGGCTGGAAATCTTACCTTAAAGTTTCTTGTAGAGTAGCTCCGAACGTCGAGTTTTCTTGGCTGCCAAATGGCCAATCACACGGTCCTTCAATATTTGATCACTCATCAATTCCTTCTCAAGCATTTTCTAGATAGAAATGGTACTAAGTCTGCTGAGTCTTTCATTGTTCATTGAATTACGCAAGTAATCCTCTTTAGAGTGCTCATACTCCTTTCAGAGGAAGCCGAGGTCACAGGAAATGTTGATATTAAACGAGTCAATTTTGACACTTCCACATACACTGGTTCGAGGTCATTGAGGACAATATAATGTAATTTTTTGATGAGACACATGTTTTTCTATATCAGAATAAATGTTAATCAATACATTTTCCAATCTTTCCCTATTAAAAATTAAGAAAACATTCATAAGACTGCTCAGTTTAATAGCAGGCAAGCTCTCTTTGTAAACTATGAACTGATTTGGATCCAACAACTCAACAAACTGGATGCTTTCAAAATCGCCAAACCGTATTTCCATTTGCACAATTAAGGTGTCGAGAACTTCACATGTTTGATGGTTCGGAATGTCCTGTCATCTACATTTATCTCGTTACATTTATTTGCGATATTTTACAACGCAAGATAGTGTATTTTCTGATTGCATGTCCTTGAGGATACCAGAGGTTTTCCTAATTTCAGTATTGCACAGAATTACATCAGCGGTGCTTTTATATTGCAGTGGAGCAAAGAGATGATCTGTATAAATAAATATTTATGTATAGAGACAGAGCATATAAAGCAATAGAACCTTCTTGAGTACGGCAAGCAACCCAATAGCTTAATTGTACGACTCACTGTCCCAGCCCTCATCATTCTCTGCAATGTCTTCAAAGACATGTCTTAGATCATCATAGTGTGAACATATTGTGTGGACTGCTCTGGAATGAAAGCTCCAACGGGTGGCGCATGCTTGTAGAAGTCTGAATCCTTTGGATTCCAGAAGATGAGCTCTTTTTGAGGATCTACTAAAAATGAATGAAACGCTGTCAGATTATGAATGAAGAGCTTGACTGATGTTATTGTTTTGGAGCAATGGAGAAGTCGAGTTTTAACTTGTGGGCATATCAGTGTAGAAACACTACCGTTGGGCAAACTTGCTTGACGTAATGCTGAACACCTCCTTGCCTTCCTGCCATTGTGAAGCACCCGTCATATGTTTGACATACGACTTTATCAATCACTTCTCACTTTCGCAGTATATCGACAATTAATTCTGATAAGCCTGATTCAGTCTTATCAATCGAAACCTTTGATTGTCTCCTGAATTATGGCAGTTACAGACTCAATTAATTCATTTTCTACTTCGCTTCATGTGCCGTTAAAGCCCGGTGTGGACTGGAGATGATCTCGAATGTACTGTTCCCGTTTTAAAAGAAGATCTAACAACTCTAGGTAATTGCCCCTGTTAATCGAGTCTTCCCCTTCAAAATGACCTCGAAATCCAAGCTCTTGTTTCCCAACAAGACACACAACGCCAACAAGTCTCTCAACAACAAGCCTGAGTTGTTTCACGGCTTCATTCTCAATATGATTATTTGAATTTTTATGATTCTCTGCTTTTCTAAGAAAGATTTTTGTAACAATTTCCCCATTAAAGTCCATTCCTTTTCACCACCAAACGAAACACACGTATAATAAAAAAGCTCCTTGCCTTCGGAACAGGCTGTTAACAACGAAAATCGTATATACCAAGAAAATTGAAAGTTTCTCGCTACTTTACCGTCAAAATACTTAATATCCATATACATCTATTAGTTTTGCCTTCACACTTCTCTTCGTATGTTCAAAATGAGAACGACTTACGTTTCAATTAGTTCAAAAGACTGGTTAAATTCCCGAAGGGGCCTTCTTCATATATTAATTCAACGCGATTTTCAACCGGATGATGTCAGTCTCGTTTTACACAACTAACAGCCCGTATACAAGTATGAAGGATGAGTTCTCCACCTAATCAATACTTTATTTTACATAGTGTCAATTATTTACATAGGACCTTCTTGAGTATGGCAAGCAACCCAATAGCTGAATTGAGTATGTAGCCTACATAATTGACACTATGTAAAATAAAGTATTGATTAGGTGGAGAACTCATCCTTCATACTTGTACTTGAACTATCAATACGGAGCATGAAACTAATAGATTCTAAGAGCCCATGTCTAAATTCTCACAAATAAAGCCCATAATGCACGGATTGCCTACTGATTCAATAGAAAAGCATACACTTAACAACAGGGCACCGGTACTTCATTGTCGCCTTCACGCTGGGAGTTACCTCGCTCTCAAATAGCACAGGAGGCTTGCCTCTCTAGGGTCCAGCTCCAGACGTTGCGGAGAGAGAACGGCGGGAGGTAAATATATCTTTCCTCCACCACACCGCGCCAGTCGGCAAACTAACTAAACGGAAACAAAATAAAAAGTCCTGGGTGAGACAAGTTACGGTCTGCCACTCGGTCGGAACAAGTAGTCTGCTGTCGCTATCTAGCGGGGCGATCAGCGAAACACATCATCTGCTGTCATCAAAAAGTGATTATTGTTGATTTAACACAATAACAACTTACGATATTTGTGTTTAGTCGTATTTCTTAGGGTAGACATTCCCTCAAGTGACTCCACTGCAGATACCTGTAGAATATTTATAATTGCAAAAGAGCAACAAAATATGTTTCCATTTAAAACGTAACACGCAAGCCATCTCGGAAGGTTCAGGGGTCTCCTGTTCAGCCAAGGTCAAGGAGTGCTTCTTTTTTTAGCACTTTCTGTGGTTCCATTGCGAGCTATAAAGCGGAAAATGGAAACATGTTATGTTTCTATATTACAGTTATAAACATTCTGCCGGTATCTTTGTTTCTCCATAACAAAGTAATTCCTATATTGTACTCTCCAGATTTCTTCAACTATTAGAACAATAGCTATTTCCTTTGGAACTACTTTAAGTAAAATGTTTAGTAACTTCAAAACCAAATGGTAATATTTTAATGAAAATATCAGCTGATGTTCCGCTAAATATGTATTAGTTCCCCTTGATAAGTCGTAGGCCAGCCTGAGACCAAAATTTAAGGACAGGAATCATGTTCATGAGATATGCAGTGTCTCTAAATATTTGGTAGGACCTGTACAGAATGACTTCTTTGTGTACACATTATTGGTACTAGCAGTTGTGAAAAATTACATTTAGGTCTTTCATAAATTGTTAATAATAATAATGATAATAATAATAATAATAATAATAATAATAATAATAATAATAATAATAATAATAATACTTGTTTTACGTCCCACTAACTACTTTTACGGTTTTCGGAGACGCCGAGGTGCCGGAATTTTGTCCCGCAGGAGTTCTTTTACGTGCCAGTAAATCTACCAACACGAGGCTGACATATTTGAGGACCTTCAAATATCACCGGACTGAACCAGGATCGAACCTGCCATGTTGGGGTCAGAAGGTCAGCGCCTCAACCGTCTGAGCCACTCAGCGCAGCAAATAAAATGTTAAAAGTACTACAATAAATATACAAAGTGTTACTCTTCTGATGGTTGTTACACAGACGTGGGCGAGCACCGACATTGTCATCCAGCAGACGGCTTGACTATGTGTCGAATGGTTCAAGATTTGTCACCACAGTCAAGGGAAGAGCTCATATCTTTCCCCACTTACGCTGCCAGAACGTGCATCTGCCGTGATTCGTCCGCACTCGGTTCAATGATGTCGAAATCTTTAATGGTAATTGGAAACCAGTGGAGTTCTCTAGTTCTAGGGTTCTTCACGACAAGCTTGATCCGTGATAAACCGGTATTCAAGCAGCTTCATGACGGACTTCAATCTCTTTTGATTGTTGGTGTATCAATAGACATAAATTTTCACAACATTTTGGTTTACCTTCGAAGGTGAGGAGGATGGATTTTTGAGGAAACAGGAAACGAGTTCTAGGCTATAAATTTTCTCTGCATGCCAGAGAACGGTCTACGGGTGCTATCAATGCCACGGGTCTTACGGGAGAGGACTCAAGGCCACACAGCAACTTGTTTGTGGAGGAGCGTAGTTAATTCCCAGAGGATTGCAGACTGAACGCTGAAAGATGTAACAGTTCGTTTTAGAGGCCAGTTAATAATAACCTTTTAATT
This sequence comes from Anabrus simplex, assembly GCF_040414725.1. NCBI lineage: Eukaryota > Metazoa > Arthropoda > Insecta > Orthoptera > Tettigoniidae > Anabrus > Anabrus simplex. The sequence goes on along the minus strand of NC_090279.1, from coordinate 111,987,389 downwards.
AAGGATACAAATAAATCAATGAGCATTGTATGCAGTAAGGCGCAGAATCATTCCCATTTCAATCATTAGAAGGCTGAACATGTGGAATGGATAGTTGTGAAGATCAGAAGGGCTGCTGGGGAATATTTAGCAAGAAAGGTAAGATCACGTAAGAATCAGTGGATAACTCCGGAAATAAGACATGGCAGTAACATGCCGGAACTTATTAATCAATTATAGAAGAAGGTGTTGATGCTGGTGAAATGGGAAACCCACTTTTGAGGTCAGAATTCAACAAAGCTATGCGAGATCTTATTAAGAACAAGACACCTGGAACTCATGACATCCTCAGACTTACTGACTGGCATAGGAGGAGCCAACATGGGAGGTTATTCAATTTATTGGAGATGTATGATACAGGAGAAGTGCTATCCGATTTTAGACAGAATGCTTTTATACCTATTCCCAAGAAAGCAGGTGCTTACTACCGCACTATTAGTTAGTTACCTCACGCCTGCTATATTTTAAGACGTATTTTTTACAGAAGAATGGAAAGACAAGTTGAAGCTGATACGGGAGAAGATCAGTTTGTTTAAAAATAAATGCAGGAACACCTGAAGAGTTTACGTCTGATGTCAGAGGACTGAATTAAGGAGGACAAGCCTACGTACATGGCATACGTAGATCTAGAAAGGCATTCGATAACGTTGATTGGACCAAGCTGCTCGAGATTCTGAAGCTGATCGGGATCACACACCGAGAAAGGTTCTACAGTCTGCACTAATGAGAATCGAAGAAGCAGCAATCCAGAAAGGAGTGAGAAAAGGCTGCAGTTTGTCCCGTCTCTTTTTCAATGTTTACATAGAACTGGCAATAAAGGCAATCAAATAACAATTTGGGAAAGGGGTCGCTATCCAAGTAGTGGAAATCAAAACTCTGAGATTTGCCGATGATATTGTTATTTTATCTGAGTCTAGAGAAGATCTGGAGGAATTGCTGAATGGTATGGACCGAGTCTTGGAAAGGAGTTCAAGATGAAAACAAATAAATTCAAAACAAAATTAATCGAGCGCAATCCAATAAGGTCAGGCGATTCAGGGAACACTAGATTAGGAACTTTACTTTCACGAAGGTAACCATCACTCAAGAGCTAGTAGAGAGGCCCTTACTCTGTTGTCATTTACACGCTGCAGTCGTAACTCCAAAACCCTACTTAGAACCTCGAAAATGACATCGCCGGTCACATGGGACCACTTATAGTTTTCTTAAGAAGGTGATTTTAATTTAAACCATAACAAGAGTGCAACGAACTAATTGGAATATATGAAGATACTATGAAGATTTACACACGTACCTACAGGAAGTTTAAAAGGTATATGACACTTAAAAGATTACTTGTGTGTCGTAGGCATTCATGTCATGATTACAGCCATATTGTAGGTCTTCCCGTTTCATGCGAGTGATGATTGTCATCACAGGCCCTTCCGTTTCAGTGGAATATTCGCTACTAAATTCCACTTGTACCTCTTACAGTCAATGTTCCATGAACAGGAAGTCAAATCTTATGCTTGTCGTAGAACATCGACAACCTTACAAACAATGGCACTAGGTCGCCCTCGTACCTATAACTTATTTCACAAAGAAAGACGCTCTAAGTTTGTATGTATGTTCAGTCCGGCATCGATTCCGCTGGTGGGATCCTCAACAGCTCTGCCATCAGCTGTCGTGATGCCCTAGACATCACTGAAGAGGCGTACTAGGGAATGAGGAGTGAGGTAGTTTCCCGTTGCTTTCCTCAGCGAGCCAGAGTTGCTATTACAATCAGTCTGCCAAGCCGACTGAAATGCAAACACCAACCGACCCTATGAGCAATATTTTCACACCATTCATAGCAGGGACTGGCTGCACAAGGAATGGCATTACTAGCATCGCTCATACCTCGGTCACTTTCATATTGTCAAAGCCAAGGAGAAGACAGAGACAGATCAATGAATGTAACAAAATTGCTCTAGCCCATACCAGAAGACATAGTGCACTGCAAACACTAGGTCCTGCCAGGAAAGGCATGCTCTCAGTTTAGGGTACAGATATCGTTGACTAGTGAACCACAGTCTAAAAGGCCACAAAATATTAAATTTAGTAAAGGATTTCGACAGTGAATGATGTTTCTACCTCTTTTTCAGCTCACGAGAAGTCCATAAGGTTTAGAAATCCGTAGATATTTTTACTATTTATCGAATCACACTTTAAGTTACTCTAATTTTTAAATTATTGTAGAATAAATGTAATATTTCTCGTCAAAAATGCAGGAGCCTCTCGTTTAAATCTAGTCTTTATTCACAGTTCTTTTCTACAAGTTCACACAGTTTTTGCGTGGTAAATCTCCTCTTGGTTATGGCAATATGACGTCAAGTCGGCTAATTAGCTGGCTGCATTGAGCATGCGGAACTTGATTAGCAATTAAGTCAGTGAAATAAATAGCAAGCCAGAGCTAACATGCCACTGTAAGCACTGGTAAGGATGTTGCTTCACTTGGTGAGTTTCTTGTTTATTTCTCTGTAGCTGATAACAAGGGGTCAAGGAAGAGGTGATATCAGGCTTGGAGAATAGTATAACTGGATGGTTCGGGCTCCTCCTCCTCCTCCCGAGGGGCCTTCCCAGGGGCCCGCTCCTCCTCCTCCCGGGATGTCTTCCCAGGGGCCCGCTCCTCCTCCTCCCGGGATGTCTTCCCAGGGGCCCGTTCGCCTCCCGCGAGAAATTAGAATTGGTGAACAAAGCCACGTGCTTTTTGACAGACAACAACGCATCGCTAACCTCACTGCTGCCATCTTAACGGGCCTAAACCTGAGTGCTACCAACTTAACCTCACTAGCGCGAGATTTCAATTGGTAAACAAGGCCACGTGCTTTTTTGACAGCCTCGTGCTTTTTGACAGACAACGACGTATCGCTAACTTCAGTGCTACTATCTTGATGGGCCTAAACCTTAGTGGTGCCAACCTAACCTTACTAGCGCGAGATTTGAATCTGTAAACAAAGCCACGTGCTTTTTTGACAGCTGTCATCCGCCATCTTTAATCAAGAGAGCACAGTGCTGCACTCTTTAGTTGAAATGTGGTGGTGGCAATTTGAAAAATTCCACATTCCCTTGTTTGGAAACAAACTCACGTGCTTTTGACAGCTGTCATCCACCATCTTTAATCAAGAGAGCACCGTGCTGCACTCTTTTGTTAGATGCCTTTGAAATGTGGTGGCGGCAAATTCGAAGTGCTTTACAAACTCACGTGCTTTTTTGACAGCTACCATCCGCCATCTTTAAACAAGACAGCACAGTGCTGCACTCTTTAGCTACTTACCTTTGAAATGTGGTCGCGCAAAATTTGAAAAAATTCTACAGCAGCCATCTTTAATCAAGAGAGCACCGTGCGGCACTCTTTAGCTAGATACCTTTGAAATATGATGGCGGCAAATTAAAATTGTATCCATCAGCCATCTTTAATCAACAGAGCACCGTGCTGCTATCTTTATCGTAGTAGTGGGTAGTTTCTACGTAACAGTTGTTATCCGCCATCTTGCATCGCTAACCTTAGTGCTGCCCTCTTTAGCTACTTACCTTTGAGGCGGACTATTTGAAAAATTCTATTTGACAAGCTGTTATCCGCCATCTTGCATCGCAAACCTCAGTGCTGCACTCTTTAGTTGAAATGTGGTGGCGGGCAATTTGAAAAATTCTATTTGACAGCAGCCATCTTTAACCAATAGAGCATCGTGCTGCACTCTTTAGCTAGATACCTTTGAAATGTGATAGCGGGCCATTCCACGTGTCAGCTGTCATCCGCCATCTTGCATCGCTTACCTTAGTGCTGCACTCTTTACGACACTGCTGGTAACTAAAAATCCACGTGATTTTTTAACAGCTGTCATCCTCCATCTTGCATCGCAATCCTCAGTGCTGCTCTGTTTAGTTGAAATATAGTAGCGGATAATTTGAAAAATTCTATTTGACAAGCTACAATCTTTAATCAACACAGATACCGCTATCTTACATCACTTACCTCGGTGCCGCACTCTTTTTCTACTTACCTTTGAAATGTGGTGGCGGACAATTCTATTTGACATGCTGCCATCCTTATTCAACAGGTACCGTGCTGCTATCTTTACTGCTACTAAATCGCTAATTAGCACTTAGAGGCTATTACACAAGATGGCGGTGGCTGTTATAGCCACTTCCTTTGTTAAGGCAAAGCTTTATCGAACAAGTTCAAACATGAATCGGGATAGCTAGAGTAAGCACGTACTGCAGTGATGACGTCAATGTGCATGTTTACACTTGATCGTTTTCTTAGGAGTAAGTAGGTGTAAGGAATGCAATAAGTACATTTTGAATGCGATCAAATATTTATTTACAAATGTACTACAACAGTGTTCGTGTTGTTGCTGACAAGGTTGGTATGCTTCTTAACAACGTTTTTCTGCTTCTGAAATGCCTCCTGCAACATTCAAATTAAACAAAACATTTAGAAATATATTATACTAAGTATAATATAGAGAAGATCATACACTTCTTACCTTGTTATTCCTTTTCGGAATCATCATCATCATTATCATCATGAGGTACTAGAGAAAGTTCATTCATACACTGTGTACAGTGTTCAATCCTCGGATTTGGTCCATCCCGATCATCATGACCATTTTCTCCTCGATGCTTGTAATGTCGTTCACAAGTTCTGCATAAAGCTACTTCGATTGACATCTTACTGTGTCGAGGAAGGATATCCCAAAAATTATGTACGTAAGAGGCAGCGCACGTAGATAACAATCCTGGTGGTAAGTATTTAATAAGATGTTTCGGCATCGACGTTCTATGTTTATAGAACATCTTAATAGCCTCACTTAGTAGTGTAAGATAAATATGATCTTGCGTATGAGCATGCAAACAGCACGCACATTTACACTTTTGTTCCATAGCGTACGATGTCGAAACACACACCAATGTTAATGATAAAGAGCTATCCTTATTTATAGTCCCGTAACAATATTCGTTAGCGGATGGTAAGTAACATCACTTGTGTGAATAATAAGACAATAGGCTGCTGTGTTGGCAGGAATGTTTTCAGATGTTTCAAATTCTAAACGAATATCAACTGGAGATTCTTTTATAGATTCTACATGATAAGAGCAGTCTATAAATACAATCGGTGCTTTATTTTTATATTCTTGAGGTGCAAATAGCGGACGATCTTCTTTCTGATAATACGATGATTGAAATTTACAAAACATGTCATAGAGCATCCCAAACTTATTTTTCTCAAAGTTAATGTCTATATTTTCGTACGGATACGTAATTCCGTTGAAATATAGTCTAACGTGTCTTAATTTACAGTGATCAAACAGTGAGCTATCCTTTTCGTGATTGAATTTACGATTAGTTTGAAATCCATAAATAATATACAAGGGCTTCTCAGTAAAACGTGATGTTTTAACGGCCCAGCTATGCTTGTTTTTAGGTGGTAACACAGGATATTCATGCAGTTCCCAACTTCGAAAAGGTATAGGTAATGGTGTATCATTTTCTACAAACTTGAGCAATCGAAGTTTTTCACGATCAGATAAGGTTACATGTGGAATCCTCCACAGTATAGGATGAAGTGTAATTTTCGATTCTACTGGTGTTTCTACTGCATTAAGAGAATTGTAATCACTTCGATCACGGATTAGAATAAGCTCTTGTTTTGCGTTTATTATAATACGTGTAAAGTCTTCTGTGGAGCCAAAAATATGTTTTAGTGATAACACACCCGTAAAAGTTCCATCCTCATTAATCATCCAGTTGTTAGTAGCTTTTGGACACCATCCTGCCATCCGCAAAAGATTACGTTCTTCATCACAGCAAGAAGGGTAGAGTTTCATTGAACTTGGGATAACATACTTCGTTCGATCTATTTCAACATTATTTACTTCATATCGCGCTTCAGAAAAGAGAAAAGCTCATTTTTCCTTTTATTGCACCACCAACAACAAGTGATGCTATCTTCTCAGCAACTGAAGCACTAGGTGATAACACACACAACATAGCTTTACGAAGCAGAAATTTTTCAGCTACCCTTCATAGTTTAGGAATGTTTTGTCGATAAGCAAGGTCATGCTCTTTGCAGGTACCATCTAACCACGTGCCAGGCGAACGTCAAGTTGTGTTCTAGGGCCGCAGGGAAGATGAAGGTCGAAGGGTAGAAGATCAATTACTTTATTGATGAGCCCATGCCCAGCACGCTTCTTCACCTTTCTGCCAGCACGTTTATTCACCCTTTCCTTGTTTACTCACTTCGCAGCCATGATAAGTGTATATAAGCGAAGACAACTCGTTACTTTTAGGTCCAGGATACAGTTTAATCTGTGACATGTACGACACTGTCTTACAGAAGGTCTTCTAACAAAACTCACGTGTTCATGATGTAAACTACACGTTTGAAGCTCTGACAATACAGGATATTGATTCCACTCACGAGGCACCTTATCCCAAATCTTCTTTACAGCATTCGCAGCTACATTAACTAAAAATGCCTTTCTTAATGCATTTAACTCTTCTTCAGTAAAAGTGTTTAATTTTCTTTTTGCATGCATAAAACTTTACGATTGCCTTTTCAACTGCGTTACACTTAGTATCTGTTAGAAATGACATGACGTCTTTACTCTAGAAATGTTTCTTTCACACTAACGTTATTCTGACATTGCAGTTTACATATGTTGTTTACCTCCCGGCATGCACTGCAACACAACCAATCAAAGAGCATGTACACTTGTTGTAAACACTGTTTACATGTTTCTCTACTATGCTCCCTGGGAAGAGATTTAAATGAAGGACACCCTAATTCAAGCATGTCGATAATTTCACACGATGATGATAGATACTCACACAACCATTCCTTCTTTTCACAACCCTTTAAAGAACAAGACTGCTCTTGACAAATGCGCGTCCATCATTAAAGATAGAAAACGGTAAGGTATTTCTTTTTCCTCCCACTGAAAACCTAAATTTTTCTATCCATCGATCCTGTTTTTTAACTTCATCTGTTTGCAAACAGTAAGGAAAAGGTGGCCTAAATACTAAACTAACAAGTTTCGGTGCCCACAACACACTACAACCTAACACAGCTACCTCTTTAAACACAAATTTGTTGCCGTTTACTTTAAAGCCCTGCACATCAACTATTAATGTTTTCGTCATGTTTGAGCTCTACTCTTTATCACTGTATTAACAGCAGCCGCCATCTTGTGCAGTAGCCTCTAAGCTAGCTTTCTTCATATGAGCAGCCGCCATCTTGCGCCAGCATCCCTAGGGCCTCTCATAAGAGCAGCAGCCATAAGCACCCCTAGGCCGTATCATAAGGAGCTGTGTATAGCCGCCAACTTGCGCAAGCATCCCTAGGGTGTCTCATAAGAGCCTACGTATAGCAGCCATCTTGCGGCCACCATCTTGCGCAAGCATCCTACGACGTCTCATATGAACAGCAGCCATCTTGTGCAAGCGTTCTTAAGCCGTCTTATAAGAGCCTATGTATAGCCGCTATCTTGCGCAAGCATCCCTAGGGAGTCTCATAAGAACAGCAGCCATCCTGCGCAAGCACACTTAAGGTGTCTCATAAGGAGCCATGCCTAGCCGCCATCTTGCGCAAGCGTCCCTAGGGAGTCTCATAATATCCTATGTATAACAGCCATCTTGCAGCCGTCATCTTGCTCATGCACCCTTAAGGAGCCGTGTATAGCCGCCATATTGTGCAATTGGCGTCGGGAAGGACATCCGCCCGTAAAACTAAGGTTAGACTCCTCCATGAGGTTAGGCTTGCTGTCTTGTGCGTCAAAAGTTAGGTTAAGCCACTCCAAGATAGCGGATGTGAGTTTAGGCTCGCGTCGGGAAGGGCATTCGGCTGAAAACTGAGGTTAAGCCCTTCCATGAGGTTAGACTGGCTCACTTACGAATAAAAAGTTAGGTTAATCTCCTCCAAGATGGCGGATGTGAGGTTAGGCTCGCGCTCTTAGCCAGCGCAGTCAATGCGGCGGAGGCCTCTTCCGAGAGCCTTTGGAGGAGGAGGAGGAGGAAGCCTCTGCCGAGAGCCGGAAGTGGAGGTGGCTCATGAACTCTCCACTTATACTACTGTAGACGTAGGATAGTGTAAAGACCCCAACGTACGTTGTGCGGGTATTAGTGAGTCATAGCTCTTCAAAGTGAAGACCTCACGTGCAAGCTCTCCCTCTCGTCAGTACAACAGTCTAAACACCTGCATACATTCCCAGCTCTCACCCTCACCCTCATCTAAGTCATCCTTCTGCAGCATATAGTGGACCGAATAGATGTACTGGTACAGACTAATTTCCATCTTCCTCTCTTCTTTCCGGTGTTAACTCCGCCTCTAGATGTAGATCCGGTCTCAAGCCCGGGATAAAGAGAGGAGAGGTACCCTAAATACTACTAAAACTTTAAGCCCTTTTTAAACTTGAGCCCTTTAGCCCACTTGCCCTTTACCCATTAGCCCTATTGCCAGTTACACCATTAGTCGTTTAGCCTAGTAGCCCTTTAGCTCACTGGCACTTTTTTATCCCTAGGAGGAGGAGGGCCCGGTAAGGAGGAGGAGGAAGAGCCCGTTCGTCCTATTGCCCTTCTGATAAGACGTGACCCCTGGGTTCAGTTCCCTGTCATAAGTGTAGCACGATTTTTTCTTTTCAGCATTCTGCAATTCTACACTGTATGAAAGTTATCACTTCTAACCGGATTACAAAGTTAAGTTATAACAACATTCTATGTTTACTCATATCTCATCATTCAGGTTATGCTTTTAGCGACTATCCTTCCTCGAGAGACCTAGTGCAGTTCTCCCCCGAGGGTTAGTCCCATAAGAGCCTATGCATAAACAAGAGCCCCTGCGCTACACTGATATTAGGAAGGGTATCCGGTTAGCAGGATAAAATCACCGCATTAGCCCAATACTGGAAAAAGCCCTAGCACAGCTCCCCCTAGTTAGTGCCATAAAGCTCATGTATCACCATTAGCTCCGGTGCTAGACTATAGTTATGAAGGTTAGCTGGTTAGAAGGATGAGCCCACCTTCTTAAAGTCAATGTACAGCTGCTATCTTGCCTAGTAGCCCCTACCTCAGTTCCAAAAATTATGCGATAAAACTAATAGGCCATAAGTTATAAGTTGTAAGACCCTCTCTAGATTTCAGTCCATGAGAATACAGTACAGCAGCTATCTTGTATGGTAGCCTTTGCCTCAGTTCTCGAATATCAGGCTGATCAACCTAATAGCTCATAAGTTACAAGTTTTGAGTCCCTGAAGCAGCCCTCTTGTTAAGATTTATACGTACAGAGTATAGAAGTTTCCTTGCATAGCAGACCTTGCCTCAGTTCTCGAATATCAGACTGATCAAACTAACAGGTCATAAGTTACAAGTTGTGAGTCCCTGAGGTGACCCTCTAGTTAAGGTCTATACGAATAGAGTAGAGCAGTTATCTTGCATAGTAGCACTTACCTCAGTCCCTTGAAAATTAGGCTGGTGAAACTAATATGTTATAAGTTACAAGATCTGAGATCCTGAAGCAGCCCTCTAGTAAAGGCCTATACGAATACAGTACAGCAGTCATCTTGCATAGTAGCCCTTGTCTCATTTCTCGAATGTCAGGCTACTCGAACTGGTATGTCATAAGTTACAAGTTCTGAGTCCCTGATGCAGCTCTGTAGAGTTGGGCCTATAAGAACAATGTATCGCCATTAGCTCCTGGTTCATCTCCTTAAATTGTGTCTCGTATAACCAATGTATAGCAACCATCTTGCTTCGATGGCCCTAGCACTAGGAATTTGTACGTAGCCGCCATCTTGCGCAATCGCCCCAAGGGAGTCCCCTTAATTCCTATGTCACCTCTAGGCCAGGATTCTCCATAAGAGCCTGTGTATATCCCCCATCATGCGCAGTAGCCCCAGGGCGAGCATTCTCCGTAAGAGCATATGTATAGCCGCCATGTTGCGCAAGGGCCCTTGGGCCGTCTCATTTAATCCTATGTCAGCCCTGTGCCAGCTTTCTCCATAAGAGCATAGCCGCCATCTTGCGCAAGGGCCGTTCGGCCGTCTCATTTAATCGTATGTCAGCCCTTTGCCAGCTTTCTCCATAAGAGCCTATGTATAGCCGCCGTCTTGCGCAATCGCCCGTAGGCCGTCACTTTAAGTCCTGTTTGTCCCCTAGGCCAGCTTTCTCCATAAGAGCCTATGTATAGCGGCCATCTTCCGCCGAAGCCGCTCGGCCAGCTTTCTCCGTAAGAGCCTATGTATATTCGCCATCATGCGCAGTAGCCCCTCGGCGAGCATTCTGCATAAGAGCATAGCTGCCATCTTGCGCAAGGGCCGTTCGGCCGTCTCATTTAATCCTATTTGACACCTAGGCCAGCTTTCTCCATAAGAGCCTATGTATAGCCGCCATCTTGCGCCGAAGCCGCTCGGCCAGCTTTCTCCGTAAGAGCCTATGTATAGCCACCATCTTGCGCAATCGGCCATAGGCCGTCAACTTAAGTCCTATTTGTCCCCTAGGCCAGCTTTCTCCATAAGAGCATATGTATAGCCGCTATATGGTGCAATCGCCCCTTGGCAGCATTCTCGTGAGAGCCTATGTACAACCGCCATCTTACACGGTACCCCTGACCCAGTTTCCAGGAGTTCGCCTCATAAGAGCCCTTGTATAGTCGCCATCTTGTACGATTGGCGTCGAGAGGGGCATCTGGCCGTAAAACTAGGGCTCTGTTAATTTAGGCTCCTCCATATGGTTAGGTGTTCTGTCTTACGTGAATTCCCATTTCTCTACTACTTAAGATGGCTTCGCGAGAATCGCAATTGCCTTACTACTCAAGATGGCTTCGGGAAGGTCATATGGCCGTAAGAGTGAGTTTAGGCCGCTCCAAGATAGCGACTGTAATGTTAGGTATACTCTCTTGTACAAAATCCGCGTCGGGAAGGGCATCTGGCAAGATGGTGTCGTGAAGGACATCTCCTCGTAAAACTGACGTTTGGCATATCCAAATAGCGGCTATGAGGTTAGGCTTGCTCTCCTACGCGTATAAAGTAAGGTTAAGCCCCTTCAAGAAAGCGTCTATGACGTTAAGCGTGCACTCTTAGCCAGCATAGTCAATGACCTTGCCGGAGTTAAAAGTTTCGAGGCCTCTTCCGAGGGCCTGTGGATGCGGCGGCGACAGAACCCGTAAAAACCACTACTTCCATACGCTGTGTACAGTGTTCATTCCTCCGATTCAGTTCATCCCAAATATCATCACCATTTTTACCTCGATGCTTGTAATGACGTTCACCAGCTTTTGCATAAAGCTACATCGATTGACATCTTACTGTGTAGAGGATGGATGTCCCAAAATCACTTACATAAGAGGCAGCGTCGCAGATAAAAATACAGGCGGTAAACATTAAATGAGACATTTGACATCTCATATAAGGTTCTATGTTTACAGAACATCTCAATAGCCTGATTACTCATGTGAGATAAATTAGATACTGCGTATGAGCATGTCAACTACATGCACATTGACGGTTTTGTTTGTTATTAACCGTAACCGTGTAAACCTTTTCTTCTTTCTGTTCCATAGCGTATGATTACGAAGCACATACTAAAGTTTGTGATAAAGGGATATTCTTGTTTATAGTCTTGTAACAACATTCGTTAGCGGATGGTAATTAACATTGCTGATATGAATAATAAGACAATAGACTGCTGTGTTAGCAGGAGTGTTTTCAGATGTATCAAATTCTAAGCGAATATCGACAGGAGATCCTTTCATAGATTTCTCATAATAAGAGCATTCTATAACTAAAATCGGTGCTTTATTTTTAAATTCTTGAGGCGAAAAACAGCAGACGATTTTCTTTCTGATAATACGATGATTGGAATTTGCAAAATATATAATAGAACATCCCGAATTTTTCTCAAAATGTATGTCTATCTTTTCGTAGGGATACGTAATTACGTCCAGATATAGTCTAACATGTCTTAATTTACAGTGACCAAACTGTGAGCTATCCTTTTAGTGATTGAATTTATGATTGGTTTGAAATCCCTATTAATATATAAGGGCTTCTCAGTAAAAGGTGACGTTTTAACAGCCCAGCTATGCTTGTTTGTAGGTGGTAACAAAGGATATTCATGCAGCTCCCAACTTCGAAAATTTATAGGTAATAGTGTATCATTTTCTACAATCTTGAGCAATCGAAGTTTTCAAGATCTGGTAAAGTTACCTGTATAATCATCCACAATATACGATGCAGTGTAATTCTCGAGTCCACTGATGTTTCTGCTGCTTTAATAGAATTGTAATCACTTCGATCACGGATCAGAATATGATGTTGTTTTTCGTTGATTATAATACGTGTAAAGTCTTCTGCGAAGCCAAGAATATGTTACAATGATAACATAAGGGTAAAAATTTCGTCCTTATTAATCATTCACTTGTTAGTAGCTTTTGGACACCATCCTGCCATCCGCAAAATATTACTTTCTTCATCACAAAAGAAGGGTAGAGTTTCAATGCACTTGTAATACCAACATTCTTAGTTCTATCTATTTCGACACTTTTACTTCATATAGCCTTTCAGGAAAGAGAAAATCTATATCATGGCTATTTAGTTGCGATGTGCTTGGTCCATATCCATCTGACTTATCTAGTCGTCCTTCAATATAGATGTAGCTTTCATGTGGTAGTGTGTATACATGTTGCTGATAAAATATAAAACGAATTTCATCATTTTTATTTAATCCAAACGTAAAATATTCATAACGATGAAGCTCAATTCGTACTACACCTTAATGAGTTTCTACTGAATTTCCTCCATTTTGTTGTAGTAGCGTATAACCTAAATCTTGTAGTATCTGCTTATGGTTACCTGTTAACACATGTAGTGTGTACACCGGGTTTTATCGATGTCTCTCATACTGCTTTAAGAAGAAGTTTGTAAGCTACGTACGTGTGCCGATATAAATTAATAAGCTGATTATGTTCATTTACAAGCCTAAGAAAAATTTTACTAATGCATTTTACAGACACAGGATGATAAGGAACTACTGCCGGTTTCTCATGAATGGTATATCCACGTTCCTCTGAATAAAAAGTCGTGCAGGACGTGGGAATGTTGTTGATTACTATTGACGTCTGTAATAATATTACAAGTAATGTTCACATTATAATCATCGAAGAGTTTATAGTTTGATCATACTCGAAACGTACGTTCGGTAGGTGCTTCCTTGGTGAAAATCCAAGCAATGGACCAATCGAATCAGGTTGTGATTTGAAGTCAATCTTAAATGATGATTCAACAACACATTTATGTGTAATGTTGCTTACAGTGATTGAGAACTTGTAATTATGATTACTAAAACTCTCTTCTCCAAACTGATCAATTAACGTACTTTCAATATAGTCATGAATATCGTCTACTGAATAACTGCCTGAGGGTAGCGTTAGCACATACTCATCGTAATAGAACTTGTTTACACCATCACGCACATTATAGATTTTATTGTAGCTTTCAAACGATATTAGTCCAAGACTATGCGGCTGATAGCCAAGTTCGATCGTCGGATTAAAATAGACGGTTGTTTCAGGTCCTTCACTACGTACAGCAAACGTTCTTTCACTGTTAGTCATCACGTAGACACTAATGCTCTTTCTCTACTGTCTGGGTTTGTTATAATAACAGAACACATAATCGTCCCCGCATGTGTGTATTAAAGTTTTGCACTCGGTTTTTTTATTATAAACAATGTCTGCACTGCTTCCGAAATAACGTATGAGCTCAAAGGGAGAAAGTAAGTCTCCATAGCTATCGAAATACCCTACTTTGAGTTCCAGTTCACGTGGGCACGCTGGTAGCATTTGCACACCTCGAAAGTAATGAATTTAGCAAACCTAATGCCTTCTTCATGGGTCAGAGCTCGATGTGGCAGTGCATTCAGTAGAAGTTATTTGGAGATATGTAGATGCCAAGCCAATTTTTTGTATGGCGCTAGCTTCATGTGTACGCCTTTGCCACGAAATGCAATTGCCTCTATCGTCTTTTTATGACGTTCACTCGCTTTCAACAACTATTGTTTCACTTCTTATACCGAATTAACAGTTCTTTCTGCAGCACTATAACCACCCAGCTGCTAGTCCAGGAAACAGCGCAGGAAGATCCTCCTCGTTTTGCAACAGGAGTAATTCGTGCACGTTCACCAAACATTGCTCTGCACTTTGGAGAAATTCTCGCTGTTGCTTCGCGTAGCGCCTTAGTAACAGCTACACGTGGACTGTGTTCTCCCTCGAACAGCTTTTTTTGCAGCCTTTATAACACCTACAATCCAAGAGTTTTAGCTTTCTTCTTCTTCATACAGTTTGGGTATCGTGGTTTTACCATTCTCTACACGATTTTTCTCGTCAAGCCAAATTATAAACTACCCGTTACATGTCGTTTCGTTTGATGTATATATAAAAAACTATCGCCTATTCAATTATTCAGTTGCCATGAAGATTATAAGGCAGCAAGACGCACAACTTGTTGGTGACATTGTGCCACATATCTTACCTTGTTCTAGTACAACTACAAAAAGACGTCATGGAACGTTGTTTCCTTTTACTTTTCGACGTATTATATCAGACACATCGGGATGTGGGAAGACAAATTTTTACTTACACTCATTACTTCTGTAAATGGTGTACGCTTCGAGAATATTTACGTTTTCGCAAAGTCACTCTATCAACCGCTATATACTATTCTAAAAATCGTAATGCACGATCTGGTAAAAGGTGGAATAAAATATTTTGAAATTAATTCACATGAGGAAGTACCATCACCAGACGATGTGCTTCCCAATTCACTCATGATCTTTGACGATGTCGCAACAGAACAGCAAGACGTTTTTCGTGCATTCTTTAGAATGGGACGTCATAAATATGTTGATTGCATCTATTTATGCCAAACCTATTCTCGTGTGTCTAAGCAGTTGATACGTGACAACGTAAATATTACTGTGCATTTTCGGCAAGATTAGCGCAAAAATCGGCATATGTATGATTATCATGTTAACACTGATGTGACATTTAATGACATTAAACGTATGCGTGCTGCATGTTGGTCATCACATCGTTACGCCTTTTTAGTTCTTGATAATGAATGTGATGTTCAGTCTGGACGATATCGCATGGGTTTCGATAATCTTATATCCATTAACACATAATTACAGTCACTACTTGATCGAAAACAATCATCATGTTAACATATAGCAAGGATATTACAAAACATATAAACAATGCTGGAAACAACATCTGACGCTAATTTAAAGAGCTTAAACGTATTCAAGCAGACACTGATTTATTAGAAACGCAAGTAAGTTCACCAATGAAAGAAATGTTTAAATTCTAGTTCATTGCCGCAGTCTAATACAAGTTTAGTTTCTATGCAATCTTTATATCATAATAATTATATTATAAATAGAAGCATGTAGAATAATTAGAAGAAGAGAAGCATAAACAAGAAAATCATGAAGAATGAAAGAAGCAGGATAAGGAAGAGAAGAAGCAAGTTGTGGATCAAGAAGAGATAAAAGAAGAACAGGATACGGAAGAAAAACTTAACGGTACTTTACCATCTAAGCGTGTTGAATTTTTAACTACAGATGATATTGCTGAAACACCTACTACATTAACACAAGGTCAACCATCTTTGCCTGAAGTTATGGTCACGCCAGAGTATCGCAATCAGTTTAGAACCTATGGATACCTCTTTGCACCTTATATAGAAACCTCTTCACAGGACAAAAGCTATGATGACTGTTTCTGGATAGGAAATTCAAATGTTAAGATTAATAGCAACAAACTTATGGTAAAAGTTGTTACCTATAAACATACGAAAGGACTTTTAGAACTTCTTTTCTCACGAATACCTGACAAATATATAATTTTGCAAGATGATCGTAAAACGTATAATGGAATACCTTTTGCTAATGACGCAACACGACGTAATTACAAGAGAACAGAAGCTGTAAATGCACATAAGTGTTACAAGTATCGCGAGTTTATTTCTAAGCTGTTTCCGAATGCACCGCCTTTTTTGCCGCATGTAGATGTAAGATTCTGGAATGACCCTAACTTACTTGTTGAACGATTACAACTCCTAAGTTCATCGCAAGATGCTGGTCACACA
Source organism: Anabrus simplex (assembly GCF_040414725.1). Taxonomy (NCBI): domain Eukaryota; kingdom Metazoa; phylum Arthropoda; class Insecta; order Orthoptera; family Tettigoniidae; genus Anabrus; species Anabrus simplex. Next base: position 111,971,190 of record NC_090279.1, on the reverse strand, counting down.
GGTCACGAATCAGAAATTCTAGAAATAGAGAGATAACTACAACATTCCGGTATTATTCTGTAATGTCTCGTCAAGATAAGATCTCACCTGTAAAGGTAATCATCGCATATGAGTTACATAAACCAGCACGTCGCACCTACGTCATCGCGATGATACACAGTACAAATGAAATCAGCTGACAACAATCGCACTTGATTTCGTTCGCATCAGCAAACACAAGTCTATTTTGCAAAAAATAAACCCCCAACTGGAGCACTGACGTTTTTCAGATTAGGAGTATTAAGCTCACTAATCCAGCTACATATTTACTTCGCGATCTCAGAGGACAGGAGGATTCTACATCGAAGAACTGCACACAAATAATATCCTGATCACTATTTATCCTGATCACTATTTTTCAACGTTACGGAAATAAACTTGATTTTAATAACAGCTTCAATTCATGGATTAATGAAGAGGATGTACTTTAAACCTTGTGTTTTTTATTCTCGAACCTCTACATCACCTTACTTCTAAGTCAAAAAACATCAACATTATTACTACTAGGTAATTTAGAACATGCTGTAGTAGAGGAATAATTTAAAACAACACCTGTAATATGTTTTACAGATCATATTTATTTTGTAATACATAAAAATGTTTTCTTCGAGTGAATCTGTTCGTTCCTTTCTTTATTTTACTCTCTTCGCTGTGTAAAGCCACTACCTAGTGAAAGATGTCCTTTTATTGCACCGACAACGATAAGTGCTGCTATCTTCTCAGCAACTGAAGCATGAGGTGACGACACACGCAGTATAGAGTTACGAAGCAGGTTTTCATCAGCTACACGTCTTAGTTCAGGATGGTTTTATGGATAAGCAATGTCATGCATTTTGCAGGCAGCATCTAACATACTATTACCAGGAACACCACGTGCCAAGCGGCCGTCAAGTTGTGTTCTAAGGCGGAAGTACTCGTAACTAGGAAGATGATGCTCGAAGGGTAGAATACCAATTACCTTTCTCCCAGCCATGATATGTGTTTATGAGCGATGACAACTTATTAGTTGTAGGTCCATGACACAGTTTAATAAGTTGACATGTACGACACGGTTTCAATGAAGGTCTCCTACCTAAACTCAGCTGTTCATGATGTAAACTACACGTTTGAAGCCCTGACAAAATAGGATCTTCTGTCCACTCACAAGGTACCTTATCCCAGATCTTCCTTACAGCATTCGCAGCTAGACCAAAAATGCCTATGGTAATGCATTCAACTCTTCTTCAGTAAAAGTGTTTAATTTCTTTTTGCATGCATAAAACTTTGCGATTGCCTTTTTAACTGCGTTACACTTCCTATAATTTAGAAATGACAGGATGTCTTTACAAATGTGTCTCTTCAACTGACGTTAGTTTGACACTGCAATTTCCATATGTTGTTCATATCCCGGCATCCACAGCAACACAACCAATCAAATGGCATGCACGCAAGTCTTAAAATCAGTTTACTTGTTTCTCCACTATGCTCCTTGAGAAGAGTTTGAAATGCTGGACACTTCATGCATGTAGATAATTTCACATGATGATGGTAGATACTCACGCAACCATTCCTTCTTTTCACAAACCTTTAGAAAACAAGACCTGCTCTTGACAAATGTGCATTCATCATTAAAGATAGAAAATAAATAGGTATTCCTTTTTTCTTCCCACTGGAGACCTAAATTTTTTCGATCCACTGAGTCTGTTTTTCACCTTCATCTGTTTGCAAACAGTAGGTGGACTAAATACTAAACTGACGAGTTTTAACGCCCACAACACCCTGCAATTAAAACCAGCCACCTCTTTAAACACAAATTTGTTAGCGTTACCTTGAAGCCTTGTACATCAACTATTAATGATCTCGTCATGTTTGAATAAAGCGTTCTACTCTCTATCACTTTATCTCGAAGACTAAAGAAAAATTCTAACTCATGTATCTATAATGCCGTCAGTCAGTAAGTAACCCTCATAGCGATCAAGTCTAAACATGTACAACTATGGTGACGTCATCGCTGCAGGTTAAAAACGGAACAATAGCACGTGCTCAATCCTGTCATGCGTAAAGCCTCAAGCATAAGATCTCGTTGTTATAGTAATGCATGTTTAAACTTGTTGGATAGAGACATAAAGCTATGAACCGTCAGAGGAGAAGGAAGAGGAGTAGGAGGAGGAGGCCATAACAGCATATTTATAGCCACCATCTTGCGCAGTAGCCTTTAGCTTACCTTTATCCCTAAGTGCCTGTGTATGTACCTGTCCAAGGCTTCAGTACGTAAACGAATTGCCGTGGATTATAAACATGACATTGGAATGAACCACCCCTGATGAGCTTCGAACTCAGCCCAGTATCGGAGTCTCATCTCCCGTACTAGAACAGACGCTAGCTAAGTCAGTAGAACATTACGGGTCTGAATGGACCGTCCGATGGGGCGATAATCTTCTAATAATCTCTATAGAAGGGGAATATTAATGATGAGAGGAATGCTAGTTCATTACTCATGAGAAGAGAAACCATATCTTATAGAACAACTTTACTATACTAGTGAAACACATTTCATTCACATGGATATGCCATACAATACACTTTAGAGTGGTCTTGATGTGATAAATGTCTCTTTCTACACTTCATTCGACGTTCAATCATTTCAAACTTAAAGAGGCGTTTCCTCTTGAGTTATTTACACTTTTCACATTGCGCATTGCCTATCACGATTACTTCCCCTTAATTAGTATAGGCATACCCTGATATAATTCTGTTTACCTGTCGAGAATCAATATATTCAAATTATACCAAGTTACGATACCCTAACATCGGATACACTGAAGTAAAGTGTACGATGTTATGACTACATTTCCAAATATTTGAAGGCCGTATCACATAATTTCCCTAAATTAATCATTGCTGAATATGCAATATAATACACACGCTTGTTTAATTAGGATTCCAGCAAATTCATTATGTACAACGTTGACATCCTGTGTACGAAAGACATGGGACGACTTCAACATGTAATATCTCGTGAATATACAACTAGCACTTCCTGTAATAAATATACAAACATTTGCACTTGATATACACTGGATTAAGTTGTAGGACGTTCAATCCATTTGTCGGTAGTAACAGTGAACACCAACTTTCACTGTATCCAAGGAGCGAACCTGGGTCTCCTGAATATGCTAATCTGTAACCCTATACTTTTTAAATGGTTAAGGAAGAAATTGGTGGGATCGATCATCTCAGAATACTGTAGCTTAATCTACGGTACTGATAATAAATGGTAGTTTGGAATCATTGTTTCGAGGGAAATACGACAAATAATGCTCCCATGACCTTCACAGACAGGGCGAGCGGTCAGCAAGTCTTCGTCCTATCGCCGGGTCTCATTAATCACACTAACTATGGCCTGGTTCACTTTTAAAACACAATGGGTCGCCTCTTTGCGCTCCTTTGAATGTCTTCGCACAGCGAAATATATTATTCTTTTCCTGGCGGCTTATCTCAACTTATTACACCTTGTATCTATTTTCGGCCTTAATTATTTTATCTATAGCGCGGCATATGCCTCGCACTAACCAATTTTACTCGACAGGAGCTTCGCTTACATTCCTCAATACCAGTCTGAACAATAGCCTGGATAATACGCTGACTTTTACCCCTCGACATGCTGAAAACAGGCCACCTGGCAGATGATTCTACGACATGGGTCAAGTTATTTCAAGCACTTCCGAGCTAAATAGGTCCACAATGCTCTCATGTCTCGTTCGTTGTCTCCGACTTCTAAATGGGATTTTCTTATATCATTATGCGAGGCGTCCAATCAACATACTGAGAAACTTGTGATGACTCCTGTCAGCTAGTTAATCGGTGATGATCTGAGTCATTTATACAGAATATTTACGCCCTATTATTTTACGACATTTCGCACTTAGTTGTTCTAGGGTTCTTAAATCTACGTCATTCACTACAAACTCTTGTAAATAAACAGAAATGAAATATGGTTGCCGAACCATGAAAGTAGTATAATACAGGGATTCGGCCACCTCCACCCGCGGGAAATTTGAATTCTGGCGGGAAATTTGAATTTTGGCGGGCAATTTGAATTTTGGCGGGAAATTTGAATTTGTAAACAAAACCACGTGCTTTTTGACAGCTGTCATCGACAACAACGCATCGCTAACCTCAGTACTGCCATCTTGACGGGCCTAAACCTCAGTAGTGCCAACGTAACCTAACTAGCGCGAGGTAAACAAAGCCACGTGTTTTTTGACAGCCACGTGCTTTTTGACAGACAACAACGCATCGCTAACCTCAGTACTACCATCTTGACGGGCCTAAACCTCAGTAGTGCCAACTTAACCTAAATAGCGCGAGATAAAAAAAGCCACGTGTTTTTGACAGCCCGTGCTTTTTGACAGACAACAACGCATCGCTAACCTCAGTACTGCCATCTTGACGGGCCTAAACCTCAGTAGTACTAACTTAACCTAACTAGCGCGTGGTAAACAAAGCCACGTGCTTTTTGACAGCCACGAGCTTTTTTGACAGCTGTCATCCGCCATCTTTAAACTACAGAGCACTGTGCTGCCCTCTTTATCGTAGTAGATGTAAAATTCGTCACCTATCATCGGCAGTGCTGCTATCTTGGCGGGCATAAACCTTAGTGCTACAAACATAACCTCACTAGCTCGAGATAAACAAATCCACGTGCTTTTCTGACAGCTGTCATCCGCCATCTTTAATCTACAGAGCACAGTGCTGCCCTCTTTAGCTACTTACCTTTGCAATGTGGTGGCGGATAATTTGAAAAATGATTTTTGACAGCAGCCATCTTGCATCGCAAACCTCAGTGCTGCCCTCTTTAGCTAGATACATGTGGTGGCAGACAATTCCACGTGACAGCAGCCATCTTTGAGCACAGTGTTGCTCCTCTTTGTGGCGGCGGGAAATTCCACGTGCTCTTGTTTGGAAACAAATTCACGTGCTATTTTCTGACAGCTGTCATCCGCCATCTTGCATCACAAACCTCAGTGCTACACTCTTTAGCTAGGTACCTTTGAAATGTGGTGGCGGCAAATTCTACATGCTCTTGTTTGGAAACAAACCCATGTGCTTTTCTGACAGCTATCATCCGCCATCTTTAATCCAGAGAGAACCGTGCTGCCCTCTTTAGCTACTTACCTTTGAAATGTGGTGGCGGCAAATTCCACGTGCTCTTGTTTGGAAACAAACCCATGTGCTTTTTCTGACAGCTGTCATCCACCATCTTTTATCCAGAGAGAACAGTGCTGCACTCTTTAGTTGAAATGTGGTGGTGGCAAATTCCACGTGCTCTTGTTTGGAAACAAACCTATGCGCTTTTCTGACAGCTGTCATCCGCCATCTGTAATCCAGAGGGAACATTGCCGCACTCTTTAGTTGAAATGTGGTGGCGGCAAATTCCACGTGCTCTTGTATGGAAACAAATTCTACTCGCTCTTCAGATGTCATCCACCATCTTTAATCAAGAGAGCACCGTGCTGCCCTCTTTGTGGTGGCGGATAATTTGAAAAATTATTTTCGACAAGCAGCCATCTTTAATCCAGAGAGAACAGTGCTGCCCTCTTTAGCTACTTACCTTTGAGGCGGTTAATTTGAAAAATTCTATTTAACAAGCTGCCATCTTTAATCAACAGAGCACCGTGCTGCCATCTTTAGCTACCGCCATCTTACATCGCTTACCTCGCTGCTGCACTCTTTAGTTGAAATGTGGTGGCGGTAAATTCGAACAAGTTTAATCACGCATCGGGAAAGCTAGAGTAAGCACGTGCTGCAGTGATGACGTCATCATGCATGTTTAGACTTGTCCGTTTTCTTAAGAGTAAGTCGGTGTAAAGGAATGTGGTAGCGGTAAATTCGAACAAGTTTAAACATGCATCGGGAAAGCTAGAGTAAGCACGTGCTGTTGTGATGACGTCATTGTGCATGTTTAGACCTGATCGTTTTTCATAAGAGTAAGTCGGTGTAAAGCAATGCAATAAGTACAACATTTTTTTTAATGCGATCAAATATTTATTTACAAATGTACTACAACAGTGTTCGTTTTTGCTGCTGACAAGGTTGGTGTGCTGCTTAACAACGTATGCTTCTGAAATGCCTCCTGCAACATTCAAATTAAACAAAGCATTTAGAAATATATTATACTAAGTATGTTATGCTTTACAGAGAAGATCATATACTTCTTACCTTGCTGTTATTCCTTTTCGGAATCATCATCATCATCATGAGGTACTAGAGAAAGTTCATTCATACACTGTGTACAGTGTTCAATCCTCGGATTTGGTCCATCCCAATCATCATCACCATTTTCCCCTCGATGCTTGTAATGTCGCTCACAAGTTCTGCATAAAGCTACTTCGATCGACATCTTACTGTGTAGAGGAAGGATGTCCCAAAAATTATGTACGTAAGAGGCAGCGTACGTATATAAAAATCCTGGTGGTAAGTATTGAATAAGATGTTTCGGCATCGACGATCTACGTTTATAGAACATCTTAATAGCCTCACTCACTCGTGAAAGATAAATAAGATGTTGCGTATGAGCATGCAAACAGCATGCACATTTACAGTTTTGTTCCATAGCGTACGATGTTGAAGCACACACTAATGAAAATGATAAAGATCTATTCTTATTTATAGTCTCGTAACAATATTCGTTAGCGGATGGTAAGTAACATCACTCATATGAATAATAAGACAATAGGCTGCTGTGTTAGCAGGAATGTTTTCAGACGTTTCAAATTCTAAACGAATATCAACTGGATATTCTTTTATAGATTCTACATGATAAGAGCAGTCTATAACTACAATCGGAGCTTTATTTTTAAATTCTTGAGGTGTAAATAGCGGACGATCTTCTTTCTGATAATACGATAATTGAAATTTACAAAACATGTCATAGGGCATCCCAAACTTATTTTTCTCAAAGTTAATGTCGATGTTTTCGTACGGATACGTATTTTCGTTGAGATATAGTCTAACGTGTCTTAATTTGCAGTGATCAAACAGTGAGCTATCTTTTTCATGATTGAATTTAATATTAGTTTGAAATCCAAAAATAATGTACAAGGGCTTCTCAGTAAAACGTGATGTTTTAACAGCCCAGCTATGCTTGTTTGTAGGTGGTAACACAGGATATTCGTGCAGCTCCCAACTTCTAAAACGTATAGGTAATGGTGTATCATTTTCTACAATCTTGAGCAATCGAAGTTTTCCACGATCAGATAAGGTTACATGTGGAATCCGCCACAGTATACGATGCAGTGTTATTTTCGATTCTACAGGTGTTTCTACTGCTTTAAGAGAATTGTAATCACTTCGATCACGGATTAGAATAAGCTCTTGTTTTGCGTTGATTATAATACGTGTAAAGTCTTCTGCGAATTCAAAAATATGTTTCAGTGATAACATACCCGTAAAAGTTCCATCCTCATTAATCATCCAGTTGTTAGTAGCTTTTGGACACCATCCAGCCATCCGCAAAAGATTACTTTCTTCATCACAGAAAGAAGGGTAGAGTTTCATTGCACTTGTAATACCAACATTCTTCGTTCGATCTATTTCAACATTATTTACTTCATATCGCGCTTCAGAAAAGAGAAGAGCTAGAGCATGGTTGTTTAGTTGTGAAGTGCTTGGTCCACTTCCATCGGACTTTTCTAATCGTCCTTCAATATAGAGGTAGCTTTCGTGTGGTAAGGTGTAAACATCTTGTTGATTAATAATAAAATGAATTTCATCATTGTTATTTAATCCAAACGTAAAAGGTTGATAGGAATGAAGCTCACTTCGTACTGCACCTTCACGACTTTCTACTGTATTCGTAATGTCTAGCATTTCTTCCATTCTGTTGTAGTAGTGTATATCCTAAATCTTGGAGTATCTGCTTATGGGTATCTGTTAACTCGATGAGTCTCTGCACACATGTAGTATGTCTTCGGAATGTACACCGTGTTTTATAGATGGTTTTCATACTGGTTTAAGATGTAGTTTATAAGCTACGTACGCGTGCTGATCTAAATGAATAAGCTGATTATGTTTATTTACAAGTCTAAGAGTAATGTTGCTAATGTGTTTTACAGACACAGGATGATAAAGAACTGCTGCTGGTTTCTCACAAATAGTATATCCACGTTCCTCTGTAACAATAAAGTCGTGCAGGACGTGCGAAGTTTGTAGATTACTATTCAAATCTGTAATAATATTACAAGTAATGTTCACATTATAATCATCGAAGAGTTTTATAGGTTGATCAGACTCGTAACGTACGTTCGGTAGGAGCTCCCTCGATGAAAATCCAAGCAGTGGGCCAATCGAATCAGGTTGTGATTTCAAGTCAATCTTAAATGATGATTCAATAACACATTTATGTGTAATGTTGCTTATAGTGATTGAGAACTTGTAATTATGATTACTAAAACTATCTTCCCCAAACTGATCAATTAACGTACTTTCAATATAGTCGTGAATATCGTCTACTGTATAACTACCTGAGGGTAGTGTTAGCACATACTCATCGTAATAGAACTTGTTTAAACCATCACGCACATTATAGATTTTATTGTAGCTTTCAAACGATACTAGTCCAAGACTATGCGGCTGATAACCAAGTTCGATTGGTGGATTAAAATAGACGGTTGTTTCAGGTCTTTCTCCACGTACAGCAAACGTTCTTTCACTGTTCGTCATCACGTAGACACTAATGCACTTCCTCTACTGTCTGGGTTTGATATAAGAACATAAGACATAATCGTCCGCACATGCGTGTATTAAAGTTTTGCACACGGTTTTTATTGTAAACAATGTCTGCACTGCTTCCGAAATAACGTATGAGCTCAAAAGGAGGAGGTAAGTCTCCATAGCTATCAAAATACCATACTTTAGTTTTACGTTTTACATAAGCAACGTAATGAGTTCCAGGTCGACGACTGTCGTCCAACTTAATTACGGCACTTTCGCGTTCACGTGGGCGTGCTGGTAGTTTATCGCGCATATACACTCCTCGAAAATAATGAATTCCGAGTTGTTTAGCAAACGTAAAAACTTCATCATGCGTTAGAGCTCGATATGGCAGTGCATTCAGTAGACGTTTTTTGGAGAAATGTAAATACCAAGCCCTTTCTTGTATGGCGCTAGCTTCATGTTCATACCTTTGCCTCGTAACGCAATTGCCTCCATCGTCTTGTTATGACGTTCACTCTCTTTCAACTGTTGTTTCGCTTCTTCTACAGCTTTGACAGTTCTCGCTACAGCACTAGCACCACCTAGCAATGACCCTAAAGCTGCTAAGCCAGCAAACAGCGCAGGAAGAAATCCTCCTCGTTTTGGTACAGGAATAATTCGTGCACGTTTACTAAATATTGCTCTGCACTTTGGAGAAATTCTCGCTCTTGCTGCGCGTAACGCTTTAGTAATAGCTACACGAGGATTGTATTCCCCTCGAATAGCTTTTTGCGCAGCCTTTATAACATCTTTCCATCCAACAGTTTTTACTTTCTTCTTCTTCTTCATGTCGTTTGGATATCGTTGTTTTACCATGCTGGACACGACTTTACTAGTCAAGAGCAAATCATAAACTAACCGTTACCTCTTGTTTCATTTAATATATATATTACTATTACGTACTTCATGATTCAGTTATCATGAAGATTATAAAGCAGCAAGACACGCTACCTGTTACCGACATTGTACCACATCTCTTACCTAGTTCTAGTACAACTACAGGAAAACATCATGGAACGTTGTTTCCTTTTACTGTTCGATGTATTATATCAGGCCCGTCGGGATGCGGGAAAACAAATCTTTTACTCACACTTATTACTTCTGTAAATGGTATACGCTTCGAGAATATTTACGTTTTCGCAAAGTCACTCTATCAGCCGCTATATACTATTCTACAAACTGTAATGCACGATCTAGTTAAAGATGGAATAAGATATTTTAAATTTAATTCGCATGAGCAAGTACCATCACCAGACGATGTGCTTCCTAATTCTCTTATGATCTTTGATGATGTCGCAACAGAACAGCAAAACGTTATTCGTGCATTCTTTAGTATGGGTCGGCATAAATATGTTGATTGCATCTATTTGTGCCAAACCTATTCTCGTGTGCCTAAGCAGTTGATACGCGAGAACGCAAATGTTATTGTGCTTTTTCGGCAAGATGAGCGCAACATGCGACATGTGTATAACGATCATGTTTACATTCGATGACTTTAAACGTATGTGTGCTAAATGTTGGTCATTACACCGTTACAGCTTTTTAGTTATTGATAAAGAAAGTGATGTACAGCATGGACGATATCGCATGGGTTTCGATCATTTTATATGCATTAACACAAAATATCAGTAACTACTTGATTAAAAACCATCATCATGTTAACATCTAGCAAGGAGATCACAAAACATATCATCCAAGCTCGAAACAATATTCGACGGAAATTTAAGGAGCTTAAACGTATTCAAGCAGACACGGATTTATTTTTAAAAGCACAACTAAGTACACCACTCAAAGAAATTTTTAATTCTACTTCATTACCGCAGTCTACTTCAAGTTTCGCTTCTATGCAAACATCTTATCATAAATAGAAGCACGAAGAAGAAAAGCATAAACAAGATAAGGAAGAGAAGAAGCAGGATGTAGATCAAGAAGAGGAAGATAAGGAAGAAGAAAAAGAACTTAATGATACATCACCATCTAAGCGTGTTGAGTTTTAACTACAGATGTTATTGCTGAAACACCTACTACATCGACGCAAAATCTACCATCTTTGTCTGAGGTTATGATTACACCAGAGTATCGCAATCAGTTTAGAACTTTTATTCAAGATACCTATGGATCTATCTTTGCACCTTATATAGAAAAACTTTTTACAGGACAAACTGACACTACCTATGGTATTCGCTACGAAGATGACTGTTCCCGGATAGGAAATTCAAATGTTAAGATTAATAACAACAAACTCACTGTAAAAGGTGTTACCTATAAACCTACGAAAGGACTCTTAGAACTTCTTTTCTCACGAATACCTGACAAGGATATAATTTTACAAGATGATCTTAAAAAATATAAAGCAATACTTTTTGCTACTGATGCAACACGACGTAATTACAAGAGAACAGAAGCTGTAAATGCGAATAAGAGTTACAAGTATCGTGAGTTTATTTCTAAGCTGTTTCCGACTGCACGTAGTCTTGATGTTATCTACAAGCCTTTGTTGCCGTATGTGGATGTAAGATACTGGAATGACCCAAAATTACTCGTTGAACGATTACAACTTTTAAGAGCATCGCAAGAGGCTGGTCACACTGGTCACGGATCAGAAATTCTAGAAATAGAAAGAGAACTACGTTATGCCGGCATTATTATTTTGTGATGTTACTTACCATCCGCTAACGAATATTGTTACGAGACTATAAATAAGAATAGATCTTTATCATTTTCATTAGTGTGTGCTTCGACATCGTACGCTATGGAACAAAACTGTAAATGTGCATGCTGTTTGCATGCTCATACGCAACATCTTATTTATCTTTCACGAGTGAGTGAGGCTATTAAGATGTTCTATAAACGTAGATCGTCGATGCAGAAACATCTTATTCAATACTTACAACCAGGATTTTTATATACGTACGCTGCCTCTTACGTACATAATTTTTGGGACATCCTTCCTCTACACAGTAAGATGTCGATCGAAGTAGCTTTATGCAGAACTTGTGAGCGACATTACAAGCATCGAGGGGAAAATGGTGATGATGATTGGGATGGACCAAATCCGAGGATTGAACACTGTACACAGTGTATGAATGAACTTTCTCTAGTACCTCATGATGATGATGATTCCGAAAAGGAGTAACAGCAAGGTAAGAAGTATATGATCTTCTCTGTAAAGCATAACATACTTAGTATAATATATTTCTAAATGCTTTGTTTAATTTGAAAGTTGCAGGAGGCATTTCAGAAGCATACGTTGTTAAGAAGCACACCAACCTTATCAGCAGCAAAAACGAACACTGTTGTAGTACATTTGTAAATAAATATTTGATCGCATTAAAAAAATGTTGTACTTATTGCATAGCTTTACACCGACTTACCCTTATGAAAAACGATCTGGTCTAGACATGCACAATGACGTCATCACAACAGCACGTGCTTACTCTAGCTTTCCCGATGCATGTTTAAACTTGTTCGAATTTACCGCTACCACATTCCTTTACACCGACTTACTCTTAAGAAAACGGACAAGTCTAAACATGCATGATGACGTCATCACTGCAGCACGTGCTTACTCTAGCTTTCCCGATGCGTGATTAAACTTGTTCGAATTTACCGCCACCACATTTCAACTAAAGAGTGCAGCAGCGAGGTAAGCGACGTAAGATGGCGGTAGCTAAAGATGGCAGCACGGTGCTCTGTTGATTAAAGATGGCTGCTTGTCAAAAATATTTTTTCAAATTATTCGCCACCACATAGAGTGCAGCACTGAGTTTTGCGATGCAAGATGGCGGGTGACAGCTTGTCAAATAGATTTTTTTTCAAAGGTAAGTAGCTAAAGAGGGCAGCACTAAGGTTAGCAATGCAAGATGGTGGATGACAGCTGTGACGTAAAATTTACCCGCAAGATAGCACCACGATGCTCTTTTCATTAAAGATGGCAGCTTCTTAAATAGAATTTTTCAAATTAACCGCCTCAAAGGTAAGTAGCTAAAGAGGGCAGCACTGTTCTCTCTCGATTAAAGATGGCTGCTTGTCGAAAATAATTTTTCAAATTATCCGCCACCACAAAGAGGGCAGCACGGTGCTCTCTTGATTAAAGATGGTGGATGACAGCTGAAGAGCGAGTAGAATTTGTTTCCAAACAAGAGCACGTGGAATTTGCCGCCACCACATTTCAAATAAAGAGTGCGGCACTGTTCTCTCTGGATTAAAGATGGCGGATGACAGCTGTCAGCAAAGCGCATAGGTTTGTTTCCAAACAAGAGCACGTGGAATTTGCCACGACCACATTTCAACTAAAGAGTGCAGCACTGTTCTCTCTGGATTAAAGATGGTGGATGACAGCTGTCAGAAAAAGCACATGGGTTTGTTTCCAAACAAGAGCACGTGGAATTTGCCGCCACCTTTTTTCAACTAAAGAGTGCAGCACTGTTCTCTCTGGATTAAAGATGGTGGATGACAGCTGAAGAGCGAGTAGAATTTGTTTCCAAACAAGAGCACGTAGAATTTGCCGCCACCACATTTCAAAGGTAAGTAGCTAAAGAGGGCAGCACGGTGCTCTCTGGATTAAAGATGGCGGATGATAGCTGTCAAAAAAGCGCATAGGTTTGTTTCCAAACAAGAGCACGTGGAATTTGCCGCCACCACATTTCAACTAAAGAGTGCAGCACTGTTCTCTCTGGATTAAATATGGCGGATGATAGCTGTCAAAAAAGCACATGGGTTTGTTTCCAAACAAGAGCACGTGGAATTTGCCGCCACCACATTTCAACTAAAGAGTGCGGCACTGTTCTCTCTGGATTAAAGATGGCGGATGACAGCTGTCAGAAAAGCGCATAGGTTTGTTTCCAAACAAGAGCACGTGGAATTTGCCACCACCACATTTCAACTAAAGAGTGCAGCACTGTTCTCTCTGGATTAAGGATGGTGGATGACAGCTGTCAGAAAAAGCACATGGGTTTGTTTCCAAACAAGAGCACGTGGAATTTGCCGCCACCTTTTTTCAACTAAGGAGTGCAGCACTGTTCTCTCTGGATTAGAGATGGTGGATGACATCTGAAGAGCGATTAGAATTTGTTTCCAAACAAGAGCACGTAGAATTTACCGCCACCACATTTCAAAGGTAAGTAGCTAAAGAGGGCAGCACGGTGCTCTCTGGATTATAGATGGCGGATGATAGCTGTCAAAAAAACGCATAGGTTTGTTTTCAAACAAGAGCACGTGGAATTTGCCGCCACCACATTTCAACTAAAGAGTGCAGCACTGTTCTCTCTGGATTAAATATGGCGGATGATAGCTGTCAAAAAAAAGCACATGGGTTTGTTTCCAAACAAGAGCACGTGGAATTTGCCGCCACCACATTTCAAAGGTAAGTAGCTAAAGAGGGCAGCACGGTTCTCTCTGGATTAAAGATGGCGGATGATAGCTGTCAGAAAAGCACATGGGTTTGTTTCCAAACAAGAGCATGTAGAATTTGCCGCCACCACATTTCAAAGGTATCTAGCTAAAGAGTGTAGCACTGAGGTTTGTGATGCAAGATGGCGGATGACAGCTGTCAGAAAATAGCACGTGAATTTGTTTCCAAACAAGAGCACGTGGAATTTCCCGCCGCCACAAAGAGAGGCAGCACTGTGCTCAAAGATGGCTGCTGTCACGTGGAATTGTCTGCCACCACATGTATCTAGCTAAAGAGGGCAGCACTGAGGTTTGCGATGCAAGATGGCTGCTGTCAAAAAGCATTTTTCAAATTATCCGCCACCACATTTCAAAAGTAAGTAGCTAAAGAGGGCAGCACCGTGCTCTATAGATTAAAGATGGCGGATGACAGCTGTCAGAAAAGCACGTGGATTTGTTTATCTCGAACTAGTGAGGTTAAGTTGGTAGCACTAAGGTTTAGGCCCGCCAAGATAGCAGCACTGCCGATGATAGGTGACGAATTTTACATCTACTACGATAAAGAGGGCAGCACAGTGCTCTGTAGTTTAAAGATGGCGGATGACAGCTGTCAAAAAAGCACGTGGCTGTCAAAAAGCACATGGCTTTGTTTACCGCGCGCTAGTTTGGTTAAGTTGGTACTACTGAGGTTTAGGCCCGTCAAGATGGCAGTACTGAGGTTAGCGATGCGTTGTTGTCTGTCAAAAAGCACGTGGCTGTCAAAAAAACGTGGCTTTGTTTATCTCGCGCTAGTTAGGTTAAGTTGGCACTACTGAGTTTTAGCCCCGTCAAGATGGCAGTACTGAGGTTAGCGATGCGTTGTTGTCTGTCAAAAAGCACGTGGCTGTCAAAAAACACGTGGCTTTGTTTACCTCGCGCTAGTTAGGTTACGTTGGCACTACTGAGGTTTAGGCCCGTCAAGATGGCAGTACTGAGGTTAGCGATGCGTTGTTGTCGATGACAGCTGTCAAAAAGCACGTGGCTTTGTTTACAAATTCAAATCTCCCGCCAAAATTCAAATTTCCCTCCAAAATTCAAATTTCCTGCCAGAATTCTAATTTCCCGCGGGAGGAGGCGGCCGAATCCCTGTATTATACTACTCATGAAGAAACATCTCCTATAAAACCCATCAAATAAAATGCTGTAATCCCACTGAAATAGCATATTGCCGACCGACGTTACGTCTACATGCAAATTTACTTTGTATTTACACTAGGATACGACGTTCAAAGATACTATTAGTTGAAAATATACTCATCCTCCAGGAACCACGGAAACAGGTTTACAGGAGGGCACACGTATGAATTTACTCGGCCTTTATGATGTCCTCAGCGATGTGAAACCCTTTGGTGACCAACGGGCGAGTCACGAACATGACGGCTTGATCTCGTGCGAAGTTCCAGACGACCTCTGCTATACCAGGCGAAATTTCGGCAGGCAGCTAGATGTCTCGTTCTCTTTGCTACACAGGGCAAAATTCCGGCAGGCAGCTAGATGTCTCGTTCTCTCTGCTACACAGGGCAAAATTCCGGAAGGCAGTTAGGTGTCTCGTTCACTCTGACGTTCTTGTAGACTCCTTATGTAAATGAGGGGAAGTTATTTCATGTTAATGCGTTAGTATATATCACACATCACAGATTAAATATATGGTTGGGTCTGCTCAATGACACAAGCAACCCAGCCTAATGACGGTTATGTCCCTGAAGCCCGACGTTATTCCCTCCTCATCTACCTATCCTTCTTACTGACAGCTACTCTAGGTCCTAGAGTTCACTGGTTCACTTAGAACTGTCACTGGACACGCTACTATTGTGTTAACATTCCCGCATTGCATAACAATAATTCAGGCACACTCCACTGCACTTAGTCATACGTAAGCCGAGCTCTATACTGCGTTAGGGATTGGTCTGACGAGCCACTGCCTTTATACAAGCCGATAATGAGCCCTTCATTCACTTTACTAAATATTTCACGTTCTTCTCTGATATACTCGCTCCACGCACTTATTGAAATACGTGCCTATTTATGTTAATTGAGCCGTATTAGTTTAGGCATATATGAGGCTCGATCCACGACCTCTTCGTCATCATGGTTTCGTACCGTTTCTACTAAAATTGTTAACGGCACACTGTGTGCGCAAATAATCAGATTGTGGTTACTTCCACATACACTGACAGACTTTAATCAACCACTGTATTACACTGTTCACACTTCAGAATGATTTCTTCACAATGGACTCACACACAAATCACGACGAACTGGTAACGAACTTATGTCGCACTGGTGGTGTCTGCTCTGCAGCTCCGAACTATATAGGCAATATACCCTGAAGCTGGCAGTGGGGGAAGACACTCCACTTTCTCGAAATGTGCTCCGATAATACTTAACGGAGAGTAACGAACCGGGTATCAAATTGTAGCTCCTGTACTCACATTTCCACGGAGTGAATCAAATTAAAATAGCTTCGTTGATTCTCAAGCAATCTTAAAAGCGTCCTTTGGCCTCTGCCGGTTGATGACGACGAGCGCTAGGGGAATCCTTGAGCTAGTTGCCACGGTTGAGACCCAGCATCTGGTAACCATTAAGGCGCACCTTTGTTACGACGTAATTAACATTCTTTCAATTATGTAGAGCACTTCTCGGCTTTAAAAAATATGTGTAAACTTCTTTCATTCGAACGATTGTTTGCATGTCACACTCCGTTGAGTATTTTGCGATTTATAATAATTATCTGGCGAAAAAACACTTGAATTTGGCGAGTTGGCAGTGGTGTACGGTATAATGTTAGTTCTTACGTTGGATATCCTCCACGAGATCTACTAGTGACCTAGATTTTCAGTCACGTGATAACGCGTACCTTTTCAACTCGCTCGCAGTTGGAGTTAGAAAACTTCAAGTACGAGCGCTCCTACAATGTTTCGCTGCTAAATACCGCCATAGAATGACTCGAAAACGGCATATTTCATCTCCTAGGTATCATGACATACTATTGGTGGCGTTGTGAACGGTCACAATAGCGGCCGCCTTGCACAGTAGGCCCGGAGCCAGCTTTCTCAATAACAGCCTGTGTATAGCCGACATCTTGCGCAAGCCCCCTTTGGCCGTCCCATAAGAGGCTATGTATAGCCGCCATCGTGCGCAAGCGCCCCTAGGTCGTCTCTTAAGCGCCTATGTACAGCCGCCATCTTGCGAAAGCGCTCTTAAGCCGTCTTCGTACAGCCGCCATCTTGCACAAGCGCCTCTAGGCCGTCTCATAAGAGCCTATGTAGACCGCCATCTTGCGCAAGCGCCCCTACGCCGTCTCATAAGAGCCTATGTATACCCGCCATCTTGCGCAAGCGCCCTTAAGCCGTTTTTGTATAGCCACCATCTTGCGCAAGCGTCCTTTGGTCGTCTCATAAGAGACTATGTATAGCCACCATCCAGCGCAAACGCCCCTAGGCCATCTCTTAAGGAGCTGTGTATAGCCGCCATCTTGTGCAATTGGCGTCGAGAAGGCATGTTGCGTAAAACTGAGGATAGTCCCTTCATGATGGCCGATGTGAAGTTAGGCTCGCTCTCTTAGGTGTCCGGAGGGGCAAGCAGCCGTTAAAGTTAGGTTAGCCCCCTGAAGATTGCGACTGTGAGGTTAGGCTCGCTCTCTTATGCAAAATCCGCGAATCGGCTCAGCCATACTACTATACTACGGATCAATGACCTCGGTCCATTGACCCCGGGGTCAGAACCCGCCTAGGTATACTACTAGGAGTCAATGACCTCGGGTGCTGACTCAGCAAAAAAAAAATGCTGACGCAATGCCTCAGAATCCCCACTGCCCTACTACTCAGTCGGAATAGCTAAAGCTGTAGACGGGATGAGACGATTACACTACACATGTAAACACTGCGAGCTGTTTGTTAACTGACCATCAAACTTTTCAAACTAGGCTGAGGATGGGTAGCGAAAGAAGCTGAAGTCAGTATTCTGCATTGAAGTAACACATTTTTGTCTTAACCTCTTTTAGAAAGTTATTTTAATAATAGTTGACTGTTTAACTCCGTGTTTGTTCCAGGTTCCCATTTTCCTGATGCCAGCAGTTTCACTGGCAATCCCAGATCCTTGTCCATTTTGTTCGGGCTCGAAGTTGGACGTGTCTGTCAATGGCTACAACAACGCCAGTGGACATTTTATAATAAAGGTATCGTATATTCTCAACTGCAAAGTGGTGCTTCAGTGTTGGATGGAGAATACTCTATGTAGTCAATACATGTAACTTAGTGCTTTGTCTTCTAAATATTTGCATGCATCATTCGAATTTAGCGTAAATATCAAACCACCATAATACAGTTTGCTGAAATAATAAACTAATTGGTACCTACTATCAAAGTGTACGAAACCCAAACCTGCTTTACATATGCTATAGAGCATCCAGAGTTAAGAAAAGCCTAGGGGCCTTTTGGGCCTGCCGCCTTCCACTGTTGCTATATTCGCTCACTCACCGTGGCTCGGACACTGCTTGTGAAATACAGTAATGAAAACTTGGTACAGCTGTTGCAAGACTACTAATAATAATAATAATAATAATAATAATAATAATAATAATAATAATAATAATATCATGCGTGTCCACAAACCGAAATGTTTATATCTTGTTTCTTATTTCTGATCAAGTTTCATGTTCGTCGTTGCTTTAAGGGAACGCAGTGCTGAGTTTATTAGCCCCCAGAAATATTTCACTATTAATGAAAATACTGTGTGGTTACAACACACGAAGCTCCGTTAAGGATTGATGACAGCGAAGTTTCTCTAGCTCGGTGATGTATCTTTCAGCTCACTTCAGATAAATTTACTCGCAAGTGACAACAGGTACAAGGGATTCATGTTTATCATGAAATACTATTCCGCAACATCAAATACGGAATGCTGAATGACCTATTCGTCCGGGGTTGATGCTCACGGAAGTGAGGATTGTGTTCAGAGCTGGCGACTGATCTCATGAAGAAAGCGCTCTATTCCACTCCTGACATCGTATTTAATGAGTCTCGAATTACTGCGAATTTACTTCTTCCTTTCCCGCTCTTTGCTGGGACTCTGGAGTGGCCCTTCGCTGGCTTCGTTAATAACTTTGAAGACGGAAGACCTCGAAATTCCTAAAGCCTTTGCGGCTTCATCCACCACCCACCTACACGTTGTCCTGGATGACTTAGTTTTCAAATATGAAGATGTATTGAGCACCATTTGCTGTTCCTTAATCCTGAGAAATTCACCACTTCTCATTTTTAAACGTTGAGCCAAAATTTAAAATTATTGATCGCCGATTGATTATACAAAATACTAACAGACAAAAACAATACACGATACACACAACCAAAGGAAATGCAATACATGCAAAACGAAACACTATGCGCCCCACTTCACTCTGCCGAATATCTCTTGTAATGAGCGACACACGAAAAACGGAAAACTTGCCGCGCAGTAGTTGAGCTGAGTTATTACACGTGTAAACACTTTCACACTACACGCTGAAATGTGGCGCGCGATTAGACTAGCATGGCCGGCTGTTGCGTGTAGTGAACCGCGTATACAATATTTAAAAGGATAAACTCAAAGATATCAAAATGATACTACGTTTTCTTCAGTAATGTACGGCAAAACCAATGCTTGTTTCATAAGAAAAATTATACACTTCGAAAGGAATTCATTATAATTCTTGTATACATGTAGTACTAAAGTGAGTAACTCCAATAGAAGTAAGAGGCCTTAAGTAATTTCTTAAAACTGGATGCTCTGTATCTACTAACAGCTCTAGTAACAGACAGTTAAATGCAGCAAAGTAGCTCATAGCAGAATAAATTACTTACGTTTGTGGTGTTATTACTGGGACAAGCACGTATTTAAAATTAAGTCTGGCATGTTCCTAATCTGCATGCCCCAAGACAAGCAGCCTGCGAGTTCGCGAGCTCGTCATGGGATGCGCTGGAACTCAGTAGTTAATTAATTAATCAAGGAACTTCGGTCAGGCTGGAAATACCACGTATCGATCGCTCCCTGCTTTACGGTGAAGTCTCAAAGGTGTGTTCGTCGCAAACGGAGTCCTTGAGAAGAAAGATCTCGATGAAAGCGCGAAAGCCGCCTCCTCGGTTTTAATGAAGATGTCCTGCCTCGTCATATCTACTGATAAACAGTTCAAGCCTAAGAAGAAGCCCATCATGGCGATATCACCTGCCACACTTCCTGGAACCATAAGAATTAGTCCAGCCAGGTGATATCTACAGCTACACGACCTGGAACAGTAGGAAGTAGTCTAGACAGATGATATCTACTGCTACATTACCTACGCAATAAGAAGCAGTCCATCAAGGCGATATCAACTGCCACACTTCCTGGAGCCATAAGAACTAATCCAGCTAGAAGATATCTACTGCTACACTACATGGAGAAGTAAGAAGTAGTCCATCCAGGCGATATCTACTGCCACACTTCCTGGAGCAGTAAGAATTACACCAGCCAGACGATATCTACTGCTACACTACATGGAGAAGTAAGAAGCAGCCCATCAAGGCGATATCAACTGCCACACTTCCTGGAGCCGTAAGAATTACACCAGCCAGACGATATCTACTGCAACACTGCCTGAAGCAGTAAGAAGTACTCCAGCCAGACGATATCTGCTGCTACACTGCCTGAAGCAGTATGAAGTACTCCAGCCAGACGATATCTACTGCTACACTACCTGGGGCAGTAAGAAGTACTCCAGCCAGACGATATCTGCTGCTACACTACCTGGGGCAGTAAGGAGTACTCCAGCCAGACGATATCTGCTGCTACACTACCTGGGGCAGTAAGAAGTACTCCAGCCAGACGATATCTACTGCCACACTACCTGGGGCAGTAAGAAGTACTCCAGCAAGACGATATCTGCTGCTACACTACCTGGGGCAGTAAGAAGTACTCCAGCCAGCCGATATCTGCTGCTACACTGCCTGGGGCAGTAAGAAGCAGTCCATCCAGGTGATACAAACTTCTACACTGTCCGGAGACGTAAGAAGAAGTCCAGCCAAGCGATATAAACTGCTACTCACGGTAAGAAGCAGCCCATCCAGGCGATATCTACTGCTATACTGCCTGGAGCCGTAAGAAGTAGTTTGAACAGGCAATATCAACTGTACACTGCGTGGAGCCGTAAGAAGTTGCCCATCCACGCGATAATAACCGCTACACTTCCTGGTACCTCAACAAGTAGTCCAGATAGACGATAGCTATTCCTACACTACCTGGGGCAGTAAGAAGTACTCCTGCCAGACTATATCTACTGCTACCCTACCTGGATATATAAAAAGTAGTCAAGTCAGATAATATCTATTGCTACACAACCTCTAGCTGTATAGGTTGTCCAGCCAGGCCATATCTACTGCTACACTACCTGGAGCAGTAGCCGGGCCATATCTACTGCTACACTACCTGGAGCAGTGGCCAGGCCATATCTACTGCTACACTACCTGGAACACTAGCTTAAATGTAACCAATGAATTTCTTATAGCACTGGGCGTTCTGATAAGAGCTTATGTATAGCCACCATCTAATGCAATCGCCCATCGGCCGTCTCATAAGGGTAGTAGCCACCTTCTTGCGCAGTAAGCCCCTATGCTGTCTCACAAGAGCAGCTGCCATCTTGCTCAAGCAGCCATTAAACGGTCTCAAAAGGAGCTGTGTATAGCCGCCATCTTTTGCAATTTGCGTCGGGAGGGGCATATTGCCGTAAAACTACGGCCCCGTGTAGTTAGAATCCTCCATGTGCTTACTTATAACAATCTCCATTGCCCTATTACTTAAAACCACGTCGAGAGAATCATAATTGTTCTACAACTCAGACAGCGTCAGGAAGGTTATCTTGCCGTAAAACTACGTCCTGTAAGGTTAAGACCCTCCATGATAACGACTGTCCACGTCGAGAAGGGCATCTAGCCGTAAAAATAAGTTCACGCCCCTCCATGAGCTTAGGCTTGCTTCCCTAGGATTCGGGTAGGTCAACTAGCCATTAAAGTGTAGTTAGGCCCCTCCAGACGGCGACTGTGAGCTTAGGTTCGCTCTCTTATGCGAAAATCTACAAATCGGCATTGTACACCTACTATACTAGGGGTCACTGACCTTAGTCGGTAATCCGCATTGCTACACTACTAGGTGCTGACCCGTAGCGCGGCCTCTGACTGGCTAAATGTAGCGTATACTTTTCTAAGGTTTCCCTCTTCGTTACAGGTTGATACGCGACGATTCACATCAACGGATAATGAATGGGAATTTGTCATCAATTTCCAAGAAGAAAGATCACATTGTAGCGGTGAAACTGAACACCGCGTTACAGTGACTTCTATGGATCCACAATTGTACGGTAAGTACGGTAAGTATTGTAGTTCCTGATCGTTGTAATGAAATTCTCATTCACACTCTCTATCCCTTTACTCCCTGCCCTATGAACCACGTGACCTTGACGCTGTGGGGAAGCTTCCGTGTCCCAATGAAGCTGAGCCGCAGGTGCAACCACATCGGATGGTTACCTGCCGAGAGACCAGACTAAAGAAATGTTCATCGAAAGGGGGTAGCAGCCTTTTGGAATTTACAAGGGTGGCAGTCTAGATTATTGACTGATATGGCCTTGTAATAGTACTCAACATGGCATAGCTGGGTTGATACTGTTGCACGGCTATAAGCAACAGGAAACTATATCCGTAACTTACTCCCGAGGATATTCAGCGCTCTCTGTATGAATGATGTGCTGATGATGACTTCCTCCCGAGTGAAATATTCTGGAGTTAAAATAGTCACCCATTCGGATCTCCGGGTGAGGACTACACCAGAGGGGACGATCATGAGAAAGATGGACACTGACATTCTGCGAGTCGGAGAGTGGAATGTTAGAAGTTTGAATCGTTGTGATAGGTTAGAGAATCTGAAAAGGGAGATGGATAGATTAAAGTTAGATGGAGTTGGTATATATGAAGTACGTAGGCGGGAAGAGAAGGATGTTTGGTTAGGCGACTACAGAATTATCAACACAAAATCAAACGGGGGTAATGCAGGAGTTGGATTAATAATGAATAGGAACATAGGGCAGTGGGTGAGCTAATACGACCGGTATATTAAAAGGATTATTGTCGTCGATATAGACACCAAACCAATATGTACTACAATAGCGCAGGTCTATATACCTACTAATTCAGCGGATGATGTGAAAATCGAAATCGAAAGAATATATGAAAAGATAGAAAATTTAATACATACATTTATTTCCCACCATAGTAGGCCTATACACCATCAGTAGTATAAGTCGGGGATTCTGCAGCCTCCTCCTCCTCGGGCCCTCCTCAGAGGCCTCCTCCTCCTCCTCCTCCCCCTCCTCAGGCTCTAGGGAGAGGCCTCCTCCTCACTGAGTACGCAAAATAAGAGCGCAAGCCTAACCACACATACGCCACCTTCGAGGGTCTTAACCTAACTTTTTATGCGTAAAAGAGCTAGCCTAACCTCATGGAGGACCTCACCTCAGTTTTACAGCCGGATGTCCTTCCCGAAGCCAATTGCACAAGATGGCGGCTTTACACGGTCCCTCATGAGACGCATTAAGGGTACTTGCGCAAGATGGAGGCCACAAGATGGCGGCTATACACAGCTCCTTATGAGACGCCTTAAGGGTACTTGCGCAAGATGGCGGCCACAGGATGGCGGATATACACTTCTCCTTATGAGACGCCCTAGGGATGCTTGCGCAGAATGGCGGCTATCTAATTTTACAAGATAGCGGCTATATATAGCTTCTTATGAGACGGCTTAAGGGTGCTTACACAAGGTAGCTGCTGCTCTTATAAGGAAAGCTAGCTTAGAGGCTAACATTGCGTGCTGGTTGGATTTATTAAATTTGGGGCTTAAATGCAAAATGTTAAATATCACGAAAACGGTGCGTCGTAGAGGAAAACGGACATAATTTTTCTGCCTAATACCCAGGTTCGCTGTATCAAGAAAATGATAGCATAAGAAAAAGTAGTCTAATGATGAGATCAACAGTTCGGTTCCTACTTAGGCCCTATGGCATTTGGTCTGTTTTAGCCTGTTATGTTGTGTCTTGAAGCGAGGTTTCGTAACTTGATCAGGTCTTGCTATGGTATAGAGTATAATGTGCCGTGGTAGAGACAACGGTTCGATTCACTAAATTTATGGCCTAAATGCTAAATGTTAAATATCTGGAAAACTGTGCGTCCTAGGGCAAAACGGACAAAATTTTTCTGCCTAAAACCCACGTTTGCTGTATCAGGGACATACTGTAATAGCATAAGAAAAGGTAGCCTAATGATGAGATCAACGGTTCGGTTTCTACTTAGGCCCTTTGGCATTGGCAGCTATCTAATTCTAGAAAAGGGTAGTTACACATAGCTTCTTATGAGACGCTTAACCCGCCATCGGTATCGTTGTTAGGTAGCCCCTAACAAAAACATTCCTTATTAAGAAAAGTTTTTTGGTTTGAATCTTCGCGTAACGAAGGAAAACGTGTGACTCATAAACTCATTTGAGAATACCTGGAGTTTGAAAAGTTTGAGTCTTAAACCAAAAAACTTTTCTTAATAAGGAATGTTTTTGTTAGGGGCTACCTAACAACGATACCGATGGCGGGTTAAGGGTGCTTGCACAAGATGACTGCTGATCTTATGGGACTCCCTAGGGATGCTTGCGCAAGATGGCGGCTATCTAATTCTACAAGATAGCGGCTATACATAGCTTCTTATGAGACTGCTTAAGGGTGCTTGCACAAAATGACTGCTATACATAGGCTCTTATGAAACTCTTGCGCAAGATGGTGGTATGCTTCTTAACAACGTTTTTCGAAGAGGTAGCTTGCTTCCGAAATGCCTCCTGCAATATTCAAATTGAACAAGGCATTTAGAAATATATTATACTAAGTATGTTATGCTTTACAAAAACGATAATGCACTTCTTACCTTTTTGTTATTCATGCGTTTAATTCCTTTTCTAAATCATCGTTATCGGGTACTGGAAGAAGTTCATCCATACGCTGTGTACAGTGTTCAATCCTCGGATTTGGTCCATCCCAATCATTATCACCATTTTCCCTCGCGATGCTTGTAATGACGCTGACAGGTTCTGCATAAACCTACATCGATTGACATCTTACTGTGTGGAGGAAGGATGTCCTAAAAATCATGTACGTAAGGGGCAGCGTACGTAGATAATAATCCTGGTGGTAAACATTGTATCAGATGTTTCGGCATCTGAGATAATGTTCTATATTTATAGAACATCTTAATAGCCTTACTTACTCGTGAGAGATAAGTAATATGTTGCGTATGAGAATGCGAAATTGACATGCTGTATGTCTTTATCCGACAAGACAAAACATGTTGACTGTTAAACATAAACCTTTTATCGCTCCTGTGCTTGAACAAGACAAGTTACAATCAGCACACACTACAACTGGTTGTGGAACAAGACGAAACATGTTGGGTATTAGTGTTCAGAACAGAAAAACTTATAATGATACAGTCGCACTCTCATGCAATCAATGCGCACACATAGAATTGCAGATGTTGTACATCTCCATCCGACATACTTCTTCTTATTAATCACTGCAGATGAAATAATTACAACATAGCGGACCTTTGTCCTAAGGAGATGGATTTTTGTGGGATTCGAACCCATGCAACAGAAAACTCTGTATAGATTTCGAAATCTGAAGAATGAAAGACATTTTCTCCTCCTTATCGCACCTTCCTCGTAGGGCTAAAGGGCTAATGGGCAAAAGTGCTAAATGGCTAAAGGGCTAATGGGCTAGGGTACCTCTCCTCTCTTTATCCGGTCTTGAGACCAGCTCTACATCTAGAGGCGGGAGTTAACACTCTAAGGAAGGGAGAATGTTGGAAAATAACCTATACGATTATAGCTACTCAATCGACTATATACTACAGAAGGATGACTTACGTGAGGGTAAGCGCTGGGATTGTAGGAAGGTGTTTAGGCTGTTGTACTGTCGAGAGAGAGAGCTATTACTTAATAATACCTACACGACGTAATTCATGCTCTATTTCAAAAATATCCTCTTTGTACTGTGTGTAACCAGCATCATGATAGGCTCTTAGCTGTTGCAAACGTTTTACGAGTACGTTGGGGTCTTTACAGTACCTTATATCTACATAGGGTAACAGAGGCTTGTTGTGAACTTTGAGTCTATATGCAGACAGTTGATGTGTGCGGACTTGAGGGGAAGAGGAGAGAGAATTTACGTTTATGGCCCTTTGATACGGTGACGCTTAGTTTGTGTCACGTGTTTCTTACACATAACCGATCATCTTCATGTAGCCATTTTTTTAGATCCTCTAAAGGGAGCACTGAGAGGCTGTCCGAGGAAAGAACACAAATCTGACTCATACCGTTTTTCGTGTGTGATATTAATTTTTGCTTTAACTTCTTAATTAAAGTGGAGTCATTTACGGTGATTGGTAAAAAATCTCTGTACAACAGTTAGGAAACGTAACACTCCCGTGAAGAGACAATCCACGCGGACAGATGTCTCTATTAAATGCCCAGATCAGGACATTAATCACCAAGAATAGAAAATTTATATCGAATGTAAGTTTCTATATTAAAGAAATGTCAACTGAAAGTTAAGAAAGAAGTGAGTTGTCTTGGATTCTCTCCTTTTGACAATATAATCTCGCAGTGGATATCGGTATTGCTTAATCATGAAGACTTAGCGCCACTTTGCCGTATGAAGCTCATTTGGAACTACTAGTGAAGATCCTTAAATCATCATGGTACTGCTGCTGCCATAGTACAATGTTTTAGCGGGAAGAAGGAATATGAACGTTTATGGATGCTGATATTTTATGAGCTAAAGCTAACAGAAGGAAATCTCTATGACTCTAATTCGTCATGAGTGAAGGTTTCTTTCTTTCTTCCTTCTTCTTCTTCTTGCGTTACGGCCTCTGTAGGACCACGAACAGCTCCTTCATGGATTGCATTTTCTTTTTCTCCTCCCAGAACTTCTTCATCCTTTCTCTTCCCCTTTCCCGCTCTTCTTCCGAGATATTCAGTATCATCTTCTCTTGTCTACTCCACTGGTGACTCTCAACCCTTTTCCTGTACCCATCCCTATCATTGATCTCTGGCATATTAGTCGGTATGTACTTTCTTCTTCAATTTTCCTTTTCTTCCACCTTGATCCCCAATTCCGACCAATCTTTCCGGAGTTCAACTACCCACTTGGTTCCTGTCTTTCCTCGTGTCCTCGCTGTTGTTTCCCATACTCTTTTCGTCATTCTATCCATATTCATCCTGATTACATGTCCCCCAAACCTTGCTCTTTTCAGTCTGATTTCTTCTGAGATTTTTCCTCATGTTCCGGTATAGTTCTTCCCTGGGTCTCCTCATCCATCTCTCACCTCCTCTCTTAGGGCCTATTATTTTCCTCAATATTTTTCTCTCCTCTTTCTCTAGTTGTTCCACACCATTTCTTCCTAGTGCTATTGTCTCAGCAGCACATAATACAGCATTTCTCACCGTTGCCTTGTAATGTCTAATCTTTGCGTCAGTAGATATATTCTTTATTTATGACCATTTACTTCAGACAAAAGCAAAGATCAGTTGACAAATGCTGACCTATTTTACAGAGTTTTCCCTTTCAGTACAACTGGATCCAGTTCAAAGCAATACATGTTAGACGGGACGTCACCCCTTGTGATATAATCATACAATTAAAGCAAGCAGGTGTGCGAATCGTTGGGTTCACGTCACATGGTAGCCAGTCGAATAAAACGTTATGGAAATCCAGCAACATAAAGAATGTAAATTGTTCAATTTCCAATCCAGCTGACTCTAGCAGAAAACTAAGGGCATTTACAGACGCACCGCATGTATTTAAGTGTCCATGAAGAAGTACAGGTTAAACGCGGTGGTGATATTGTCGATTATTCTTTCTAAACATTCCGGAGTACGAAGAGAGCTGGATACTTTCAAGACAGCAAAATCATCTCGAAAGAACTCCGAACTGTCCAGCTCGTGAAAAAAGTCGCACAAATCAGTTTATCACGTAGATAGAAGCACTGGTCCGCCTGTTAGGCAAGACCGTTAAGGCGTCAAGTCTATACGGCGGGTAGCCGGTTCGAGTCCCGCGTTTGGAAACAATTTTCACCATCAGAATATTGGTCGGCAGGGCAGGAGATGTTCAGGTATACAATTTCTAACCACTAGCTTGCATTCCGTCCGTCGGATGGAGAAGTTAAGCCATGTGCAAACTCTTTGGTGCCATTTGACAGCAATAGACTATACGGCAGCACAGCGTTTCACCCTCTCCTTTTCTGCTATGATACATCAGGTCCTTCATTTCACCTCATTAACACCTTTTTCGTACGCTACGGTTTCTCCTAACCATGTCATACCTCAAAGAGTACGACAGGAAACAATTGATCTACATTTTCACTTGTAGGATAGTCTAAAATGTAAAAGTGTGAACTAATTATATTCTCACTGCCCACAGGTTACCAATTTTTTGGAGGTTACAGCTGTTATAAGGCATACAGTGAAAGAAAGAGCTGGCGTGACGCCAGGGAGCAGTGCAAGAGAGACGGAGGTGACCTCGTGGTGGTGGAGACTGTCCGAGAGAGGAGGGAGGTGTTCCCTAGAATGTTTGAGATGGAGAGTACCTTCTGGGAAATATACCCTTGGGCGGGAGTTTACAAGCCCGGAGCTGAAGGTCACTGGGTGTCTGTGCATGGTGAGTTCTTCTCTAGCCTCTTCTACTCATGAAGTACTGGAAACAACAGTAGCCGACATTTAGCGATGTGACTGGCTGACGTGTAGATACCCACCCCCTATTAACTATAATGAAGAAGGCCTGCCCTCAGTAGCTCAGGCGATAGAGCGCTGGCCTTCTGAGCCCAACTTCGCAGGTTCGGTCCTCGCTCACTCCGGTATTACGTCAGTCTCGTGCCGGGAGATTTACGGGCCGGCACGTCGGTGTCGTTCAAAACCATATGAAGGTAGTTAGTGGAGGGGTGAGCACTCGAGAACCTTGAGCAGACATCTTGGTGTTGTTTGACAGGAGTAGCCTATGTACCGCACCCAGACTTGCAGATTTCTCAAGGGCGTCAACTAGAGAGACCTGCACCAGGACACACTGGGGTCATGGTAGGGACATTGTCATTATAGACTGTTGTACCTTTGATTATTTCCGTACTCTTGTCTTTAAATCATTGGAAACTAAGTCTTGGGCTCCCTCTACTGATCTTACCCTCCATGCCCGAGTCCATTATTCTCCTAGGTAACCCATCATCCTCCATTCGCCTCATGCGAACCCAGCACTGAAGTAGCGCATCATCCATCGAGTCATTCCCAACATAGTCTTTATTTTCTCATCCCGAGTACCTTACTGTTCTACCTGATGCTTCCGCATATCATTCTCGCTATTTTAATGTCAACTAACTTATGAACAATATATTCAGAGTCCACCCACCTTTCACTCCCATCCAGCGCAGTTGGTCTGAAAGCAGACAGTTTTGTCCCGGAACTGACTTTTTCTCACAACTGCGAGCTCACGGCATTAGCTTTGCTGCACTTTGCTTCCTACACCACCATCCTGGGAGAAGTGAACTAACTGTTCCAGTTTTGTATCTCCGACCTGACATTCAGTTCTTGGAAATTCCTTCCCTACGAACATTACTTTAGTTTTGGTAATGTCATAGTCTGTGCACTTATTTTAAGTTCCAAGAAATTAGTTTGCAGGCTTTCAGCGCTGACTGCCATTAACACCAAGTGATCGGCGCAGGCCAAGGCGCTTACGATATTACCGCTTAACGGAATCAGCAGTAGGGTAACAGCGGTTGAGGAACAATGGGCGCTGAATCAGCATTTTCCTACGAGGTTATTGACCCCTGGCAAGGTCACTGACCCCTAGTACCACGTGCTATTGTTTGCAAACAAGACCACGTGCTTTTGTTTACAATCATACGCACGCCTTAGGCGCGGCATTTGAATAAAAGAACGACCTTAACCCCACGGACGTCATCTTAAAGGGTCCTATCATCACACCACATGCTTTTGTGATTACGTTCTCTTGTTTTGACAGGGAGTTTGAATAAGTGTGCAAGGCTAACCGCACATACGCCATCTTGGAGGGGCGTATCCTCTCTCCATGTGCTTTTTGTTTGACCATCTGCTCTTGTTTGTCAAGTGTCAACACGACCACGTGTTCTTGTTTTCACGGGTGTGAGGCGCGGAATTTGAATAAGTGTGCAAGGCTAACCTCACAGACGTCATCTTGAACAGAACTAACTTTACTCCACGTGCTTTTGTAAGACCCCGTGCTCTTGTTTTACAGCTGTCAACACAACCATGTGCTATTCTTTGACAAGCGCGGAAGAGTGCAAGGGTAACCTCACAAACGCTATCTGGGAGGGGCCTAACTACACAGGGCATAGTTTTACGGCCAGATGCCGTTCCCGAAACCATCTTTCCATATGTTCTTCCTGACGACATTTTGCCAGATACGCTTCTTGTCACCATCTCGGTTAGGTACTATATTCCCACCGCCACTTTGTAGGGGCCTAACTACACAGTCGCCATCCTGAGCCTAGTTGTGTGGCTAGATACCCTACCCGACGCTATCTTGTGAGATATCCTTCCCCTGATACTCTAATACAATGCAACTACAATGGCGGCAGTGAAGAAGTGCATGTGAGAGAGCTCCGTAAACCACCTAGCAAATCAGCAAGTTTAACTGCAATTCGTGTGTACTAGGTCAAGTTTCATAACTAAATAACACTCAGTGGGTACATACATTCATTCACAATGTCTCTAAAGTCATTGAACAAGCGGATTTCTTCATTCGAAGAAAAGCTAAACGACATCCAAGCTCGCTTCGAGAAAGCAACGCGCAACGCGCGCAGCCAACAGCAGTGCTATCAACCCCGGCGATGTTTCCCTAGACGTACTCGCCCTTGAGTTCCAGTCTTTCAGAGCTGCTGTCACCGAGGAGCTCAAGGAGGTGAAGTCCGAACTTATCGAAATGCACAACCAGATCTCCAAACAGGACGACCTAATCGACGAAGCAGAGCAGTACAGCAGGAGAAACTGCCTATTACTCCACGGGGTGGCAGAAGCTCCGAACGAGGACGTCTATGACAAGGTGTTCGGTGTTGTGAAATCCCACCTAGGAATAGACTTGACACTGGACAATTTAGATCGCTGTCACAGGATTGGGAAACCAAGGAGAACAACAGCTGAGGTAGTGACGGGAGGGAAGAGGCCCATTATAAGAAAGTTCACGCGATATCACGAACGTGACCGTATCTGGCGTGCAAAGAAATCGCTGAAGGGATCGGGTATGCTGATAACAGAATCGCTAACAGCAACGAGAAAGGACATACTAAACGCCGCGCGTGACCACTTCGGTCAGAAATCTGTATGGACTAAGGATGGACGTATCATTATTCTAAGCTCTGATGGGAAGAAAATTCAAGTGACCACACGAGCTGACCTTAACAATGTTATTCAAGCAGCTAGGGGGTGAAACAGTGTGAAGTAACGACAATGTGGATTAGTTTAAGTTTGTATTATAGTGTTTTACTATTGAGTGTGAATGTGATTGAGTGCATGAAAAGCCGGCGCGATATCAGAGGAAATACGCAGGTAAGAAGCATGTATTCTTCTTGGTATTCTGTTTTGTGTGATGAATACTGTTATAACCACTACCAGCTGTGGACCTGACTGTCCCGCTACCCCTAACCTCTCCTATCCGAGAACGGAGACACCCCGCTGCCAAGGTTCATTAGCGAAAGTATTTCAGGCCAACGCACGTTCATCGAACTGCATTCATTTAAATTCTCAATCCCTACCTGCTCACAATGAGGAGCTAACAACTCTCCTTGAAAACAGTAATGTACACGTAGCTTGTATCAGTGAGAGTTGGTTACGCGCAACTATCCCTAGTAGTATGGTACACATAACGGGCTATAATATTTACAGGCATGACCAAATAGATAAAAGAGGTGGAGGAGTAGCCTTGTACTGTAGAGATGATATTAAATGTAAAATCGTATGCACATCTGCCCACTGTCCTGACCCGAGACCTGAGTTCATTTTTGCCGAGATCACTGCGACAACAGTTAAAGCCCTAATAGGAGTTTTTATCGGCCACCACGGGTAGGTCACCTCTCAGACATTGAAGACATCCCGCAGAGACTAGCACCTGCTTAAGAATATATTTTAATATTTGGAGACTTCAATACTAATTTACTGGAACAGACTGGATATACAAAGCAACTCTTAAGTATTTTCCAGACGTGTGACATGACAATACTTCCACTAAAACCGACAAATCATACCTCATCTTCACATACACTAATTGACTTAATGGTCACTAACAACCCACAGAAAATAGTATCACATGGACAAATTCCTACCCCTAGTATATCGACACATGACTTAATATACTTATCTTACTCGCTCAAAGTACCGAAGTATAAGTCCAGATACATCACATCCAGGGACATTAAACATATAAACTTAGATCATCTGAGAGTTGACGCCTTGAATAGTCCTTGGGATGACGTAAAAATATAAACGGTATCGATAAGAAAGTTGAAACTTTAAGTTCACTTATACTTGGTCTCCTTGATAAGCATGCACCTAAGCGTACGGCCAAAGTCTCCCTACCTCCTTCTCCATGGCTGACCGATGACATTAAACAAATGATGTCTCACCGTGACGCGTTACACCGGCTCTACAGACGCACAGACTCTTCCAGAGCGCTTGAACAGTATCGACAACTTCGGAATAGAATTAAAGTAATAATTCGAAATAAGAAATTTTCTTTTTACAATCACCTGGCTGGAAATTTAAATGTGTCAAACACTTGGAAACAACTTCGTTCCATTGGAACTGGGAAAGCTTTGCCCCAGCCATGTAATCCAGACATCTCTCTGGAGAGATTGAATGCTCATTTTTCTGAAGTAAAAATTAAACCGGAAATACGCACAATATCACAGACTATAAAATCTCTTCTGAACCACCCACCACCAAATAGGCCATTCTTTGAATTTCGCGAAGTCACAGAGATTGACGTGAAACGCGAGGTATTATCAATTACATCATCTGCTGTAGGACCTGATGAAATACCCATACTCATAATACAACACATCATTGACATTATTCTTCCTGCCATTACTCATATATACAACATGTGCCTCACAAGTGGCCTCTTTCCAAAAATGTGGAAAAATGCCATTATAAATCCTGTTCCCAAAACTTCCTCACCTGTACTTATAACAGATTATCGACCTGTTTGCATACTTTCATCTCTCTCCAAGCCTCTTGAACGCATAGTACACGTGCAATTAACCGACTATTTAAATAAATACAAACTATTTGACCCTTTACAATCGGGTTTCAAAAAGGGACACAGTACGGCCACTGCCCTGCTGAAAGTTACAGACGACATGACGAAAGGCAGGTGACGTTACTTACACTTCTTGATTTTAGCAGCGCTTTTGACACAGTAAATATAGACGTACTGGTTGCTAAATTGAAATCGCTTCACCTTGGACAGACAGCCCTAGCATTCTTTCTCTCATATCTTACGGAACGAAAACAACGCGTAATTATTCAGAATAGGTCATCCGAATGGGTAATGAAATTTTCAGGAGTACCACAAGGCTCTGTACTTGGACCACTTCTCTTTGTTATCTATATTAACGATATATCGACACGGCTAAGACACTGTAAATACCACTTGTATGGTGACGATCTGCAGATCTATTACCATTCCAAAATTTCAGACATCAATCAAGCAATAGATTATATGAACTCTGACTTAAATAATATCTGTGCATACGCTCATGAAAACTGTATTTTAATTAATCCATCAAAATCTAAAGCTATTATTGTTGGGCAGACGAAACAAATCAGTGCGGCAAAAAACAAAAACATTCCTCCACTAACTTTATCTGGTAAAATTATTCCGTACGAAAACTCGGTAAGAAATCTTGGTGTAATTATAAACGAGAATCTTAACTGGGGAGAGCACATTACAAATATCTGTAGAAAAGTTACGCGTCCCTTCACCCACTAAAATATCATCAAAATATGCTGCCACTAAACATGAGAATTAGGCTTATAAATACTCTTATCCTCCCTATATTTTCCTACTGTGATGTAGTACTAATTGATGCCACGAGAGAACAACTAAACCGATTACAACGTGCTATGAATTCGTGTATTAGATTTATCTTTTCCTTACGCTATGATGTTCATGTTACCCCTTATTATCGAGAACTTTCCTTTCTAAAATTTGAACAATATAGAAACCTCCACGAGGCAGTATTAATCTTTCGAGTATTAAAAGAGAATATCCCATACTACTTATCTTCACAACTCAATTTCCTATCCTCTTTCCACCAGCATAACACACGCTCTGGCAGTACACTTGCTATCCCTCTCAGCAGGTCAGCAGCATTCAGCCGTTCCTCTGTTGCAAATGGAGCTAGAATATGGAATTCTCTCCCCCACAACATTAGAGCCATACAATCCTTAAATTCTTTCCAGTTGTCTTGCCGTGAGCATCTCCTCGATATGTGCCGCCAGGCTGAATGAATCTGGCAGAGTGAACGTGTGTATGAATGTACGTTTACTGTGCTTAGGGTATTTAGTGTCAATCAACTTTTAACTTGTAACGATAGTTTAAGATATGACTAAGAATTTTTATAGAGTTTATGTTATTTTGTTTCATATTTTGTTTCTAGTTTGTAATGGTAGTTTTAAGATAAGATTATGAATATTGTTCTCAGATGTACAATGTTAATGAAGTGTGGTTAAGTGTAAGAGAGGACCATGAGTCCTAACTTCGCCACTACAAATAAAGGCAAATAAAATAAAATATAATATATAATAATATTTATCTGCTGTGAAGTTGGGAATCCATGGAACGCCTTCTTGCAAGATGCCCTTCCCCGTGCCAAACTTTACAGCATATCGTTTTTATGGGGAGATGCAGAGGCTTTACGTCTCCATCCGGTGGACAAATTCTGAGCCAGAAGAAATAATCAGACACGAATAGAATCCCTCCCTACTATCTAAACTGGAATCAAACCTGAGATTTTAAACCGAAGGCTTGAACGTTCACCCAGAGGCTGTACGCTCGAGAGATGTAACCATGTCCTGGCTTCTAAGCCAGGCCAGTATTTTTTGGTAGAGGACTCATCGCCAAGGCAGTGCACCCCTAGGGAGAGAGTGAGCACATCTCTCACTCACCCATCCCCTATTTTTGGTAAGAGGCAGGGAGGAGAGGACAACCAGTCTACCCTGCCCCAAAATCAACAAAGCAAAAATACTCGGTTCTCTAACCTAACCTAGCCTCTGAGGTTAGCCTTGCACTCTTGATCGCCTCAGCTCGTGGTCGTGTTAAGTGCTGTCAAACAAGAGCACGTGGGCGTGTTTTGTAAACAAAAGCACGTGGAGTGACGTTAAGTCCCTTCATGATGAAGTCTGTGAGGTTAGCCATGCACATTTGTTCAAAATCCGCTCCACACGCCTCTCAGAAAAAGAACACGTGTTCTTATTTTTTAAACAAAATAACGTGGAGTGAGGTTAGGACACTTCAAGATGACGTTTGTGGGGTTAGGGTCATTCTCTTATTCAAATTCCGCACCTATTACCTGTCAAAACAAGAGCACGTCGTCTTTTTTGTAAGCAGTAGCACCCGGCAATGACGTCATTAGAACGTGGCCGTGACGTCATGGGGTCAAATAACCTTGCTCAATGACCTCGTGGGAAAATGCTGATTCAGCACCCATTGTTTCTGAAGCGCTGTTGCCCTGCTTTTGGAATCCATAGTGGCCCTATGGACAACAAAAGTGAAGATTGTAACCTCGCCAACACCCTTGTGAGTACCTTGAAGCAAGAACTCATTCTACCATCAAGTCTCACTGTCAACATACATGGGTTTGATTGATATGATTGGTCCACCCTTAATCCCATTTTCTCCAAGTGTGGCTAAAATACTTTCCCTAAGTACTCCGTCATATGCCTTCTGTACAACTACCATACATAGGGTGATTTCACATTACAGCACTTTTTATTTGTCTGATGCATGCTGAAAATCTGACCCTGACAACCCCTCTGAGGTTTGAAATCACACTGGTTTTCAACCAACTTACTCTCAACCATTCACCGCTCTCTGCAACTCAAAATACCAGTGAACACATTTCCTGATGCACAGAAGAATCACCATCAACAGTGTCGTTGACATACCTTGATTTTTATAACAGTCCTGTGCCATTAGTGCTTTCGTCAAATCAGAAGGTACACTACTACTATTCCAAGCTGAACTTACTACTCTAGGTTGTTCGCGACGTCAAGATAAATACTTGCTCTTACATTCCTTCCACCTGTACCGTGATTTGCTACTAAGAGTTCACTAGGTTAACCGAAAACATAACTTATTTCCATTTTCCCTGCATAACCCACACACTGTCCATACTTGTTAAAAGCATTTGATTATCTCTTATCGCTTCCTCATTTTCTCCGCTTACTGGAGTATCATTAACTCCTGACTCATATTAACTTGCTCAATTTTACTTTGTTTCTTGTACGAGCCCCATTAATATTGATAGACGCATATCGAATTACATTTCTTACACCTATTTGTTTCCAATGAGTCCTGCACTGTATAAGGGAAGTGGGAAACCCTTGCTCCCATAGGCTTTCTTAAAATATTCTCAGCTCGGTAAATTCTGTGAAGCAGGCTGTTACCCTACTTACACATAGCCCAAGTGAGAATCTCTCCTCTAACAGGGAGGGACATGACTCAGAATAAGTCCGAGGTGCCCAATACTATTCCATAGCGACTGGTATCCCGACTCTCAGTACCACTTACTCGGCCCCATGATTCCCGAAGTAGGACGTGACTATAGTCACTCCCACCGGGGTTATGGTTGGGCACGAAAGAGGTTACACAAGGATGCAGCCGTCATAAACGCCTTCGAAATGTTTATCACCAGGAGACGGTCGAACATCTAGGAAACGGGTGTGAATGCTCCTGCATCGCGTACGGGAAATTAAATTGCATTTAATGATGCAAATTCTATCTAATAAAAATATCCTCGTCATGGAGTTGCCGTTGTGAGAAACTTTACTACCAACTAGCAGCGTACATCACCAACACACTCATGGGGGGAAGAGGACTCACGTGTGCGACAGTGAGCATTAAAGGTAAAACTCGTAGACAAACGGGACGAGTCGCTTCCTGTATAAGTGTACTGCCTGTCGTAATATTTTATTATTCTCTTCATATTTATTATTTTCACAATCACCAGCAGCTGTCAGTTACTCCGAGGTCCATTTGTAGCCGACGTCGTGTTTTACGGATTTTTTTACTAAACATTTCCCTATTTTCTGTGGATCACTTGAAGTAATTCGTGAGGCAGTGTCCACATTTCACTTCGCACGACTACAATATACTTCTCTGTTCTCGCTAAGATTGTCCCGAAAATAATTTTATGTATAAGGAATAGTTTGGAATTATGACGAACGGACGGAAGTACTTTCTAAGCTTCAGAATATATCACCGTGAAGTTGGTAGAAGGATACGCACATCACCGTGATTGATATCATTCAGCAGAGCCAGAACATGTGAACATGCATTAGTCACCCTTCGTAGACTTTAATAGTTCTCACACGCAGCAAGCTACAACTTCAAGATTTCAAAATTCCAAGGTCACATTTACAGATATGACACATAGCGTTCCTCACTTCTTATTTGGCAACAACCCAAATGCCCTCTCTCTGTACCCGAATGTAATGTGATCCTAACACTTGGAAGACATGGAATGGAAGTTGTGGGGCAATATCAGCAATATCCTGTGTACGGATTACAGAATCTCCTGACCCTCAGACATCGTCGATAATAAGACAACCAAAGCCAAAATCGCTGTTCTGATAGCCTCTGTGATACGAGCCCGGGAATGTTTTCTTCTGACCAGATGACATCTGTCGGCTCTTCCACTTGATCTCAGATCAACTCATCGAAATATATATAACTAGCTGATGTACCCGTGCTTCGCTGCGGGACTCTACATTGTATACAGAATTCTAGGTTAGGTAGTGTATACATTGTGAGCAAGACTGTATTAAATTTTATAGCTCTTAACATTGCCCTACACACGCGACGGGAAAATCGCCAAACGTCTTTTCTCATATGAAGACTGGGTTAGGGAATTTTCATTGTAATGGTAGGCCCACTTGCCTACCATCAGTTACAATCAGTTTGGGGAATTTCATTATAATGGCAGACACTCACTCTCCACCTGCCTGTTTAAATCCTCAGAAAGACTGTCTTAGAGTTTTTCCTAACTGAAACGAACATAGGTCATTACAATGACGTCAGTAGGAATGGCGCGAGTAAAAGCAATGCTTTCATATGAAATACCCGATCAAATTAAAAACCAATTATTTTCTCACTTTTAACGAACAGTACTACGCTGCCGATCTGACAGTCCAAAGTTCCAGAGCTGGGATGACCAGGCTGCAGACAGCCGTGATCCGAGAACACTCTTAGTTTTTTTTCGGGGGAGAGGGGTCGAATAGTCGAGAGTCCCAGGGTAACTATGCCCTTTTACTAATCTGTTTCCTAGGAGTACCCGATGAGTCGGAAAATCTCAATTCACTACACTGGCGGCGGAAAAATCTATCTGACTTGGAGGCAAATTTGTCCTCACTTCACTGCTAATTTGAACTAAAATGAATGTAGAATTTAATAAAAGTGAAGAGGAAGAAGCTCTTCTTAAGAAACGACTCTTTCAGTGCTGAATTTTGAGTTATTTAGTTAATTGTGGTTCTATAATTTGGAATAGGCTTAAATTGTAATTCTAGACCAGGTCATACTACTACTACTACTACTACTACTACTACTATGATGAACCAGTGTGTTATGTACCAGCAGTTTCAGAAAATGTACGAACCAGAGCAATGTCATGCTAAAGAAGAAAGTTTTCTAACTCCCCAGCTATTTCTCGCCATTATTCTGTCAGCCTGTTATACTCGGTACGCAGCAGTAATCCCATCTATCGGAGTTGAGCGGCAGCATAAGAAACAAATAACATCACAACAAACAATGGTCAGTGTAATGTTATTGTTGATCAATGCTATACGCTTTCGATATTGTAGGTCTTCACATTTAGTTTTCATCCGACTCTGAAATACCACTCTTATCATAGTCGGTACGGTAAAACTGTATGAAACATAAATGGTCGGAAATTGCATTCTTTATAACATTTGTTATACTGTAGGCTACTTTTCGAAGGGACCAATAAAATCGGTACTTAAAAATTAAATTTTAGGCGCCTTCCCCTAAACTACAATTTCATCCAGGGTGAATAGAATTGTTTATAAATTAGACTGTAGTATCTTATTCCCCGACTCTATATACCGATTTTCATTAAATATTGTTAACCCATTTTCTCGTGGCTGGGTGTTGATATGGACTTAGCAACAAAAATACAAATTCATTAATATCTGTGTTATCATAGCAGGTACGGTAACAATGTATGACAGTAATGATCGGAAATTTAATTCTGTATAACTTTAGTTGTGCAATATTTATCGATAGGACCACTAATAATATAAATATTTGAAAGTTAAATTTTAGGCCTTCCCCTAAACTACCATTTCACTCAGCGTGAATAAAATGATTTATAGCCTAGATTGTAGCGGCTCATCCTCCGACTTCACATACCGATTTTCATTAAATTCCCTTTAGCTGTTTTCTCGTGATGCGTGTACAAACATACATACATACATACAGACAGACAGACAGACAGAAATTACGGAAAAGTAAAAAGTGCATTTTCTTGTTACTGTGACCATGACCGATGGAGAAATACCATTCTTTTCCAATTCTGAGCAATGTACAGACAAAACTCTTATTATATATTGCTCTCTTCATCTTCACATCATCGGAAGCAGTTTCTAAATTCTAATGCTCTTGAATTTTCATATTTCTTTGTGATATCTGAAGTCATATATTTTCTGTTTCTACTCAGGTGTAAAAATGCAAATGCTTGAATTCGTCGTGACACTCATTGTGTTTCCTTTCCTGTTTATTCTTGTTGTAGCTACTGCAATTTCTGTTTCAATGTCAGTCTGCGATTTGCACGTTCTGGATTACCGTATTCCCCGCAGTTACGAACACGTACAGTCGGACAAGCTGTGTGTTGCTGAAACTATACTTTTCTTCATCACTACACGCAATTACGATGCTCATCGCTTCACTTGGGCTGGCATTAGGGTGTTTCACGAGTTTCTGTGATTTTGGATATGTTTATGTCTGTTATAAAACGTGCACTGTGAATGACAGATCAGGATGGGCATAGATACATCACTGGATGAGCTCAATGAAAGTAGAAAACCTACGGATGGGAAGTAGCCTCTTACAAGACCACGGTATTTAGTTTCTCTCTGTTGTTACACAGTGGAACACTGTTAATAGTTTTATGAATATAAGTTACACGTTCAATGTCAAATATGCCCCACTTGAATGGAATCAGAAAAAGTATTACAAACCATATCGTGTGCAGTTGTGTTCTCGTGCTACAAGCAGGCCGAGTGCTAGAGATCGGTGCCTCTGAGTTTGCTTGCCATTCACAGCGATATTGAGAAAACAAGAATTTTTCAACTGTTATAGGCTGTTACGTGTTTCTTTCAGCGAAGTGCTTTCCTGGTTTGATGATGTGCCTGACTTCTGTTGCCTTCCACAGAGGTATTTAGGTAGCGGGAATCATTGGCACCAGTTAGAGATTAGGAGAACTCGAACTGTTAAGCGATAAATACAATCTCTCAATGAATGAATCATTTTCACTATTCTGATGTTTGGAACCAAATTAACACCATAGTACTTTTTAAATATACACTTGTCTTTACGTCGAACAGATACAGATAGGTCTTTTGGCGGCGATAGGGTAGGAAAAGCGTAGGAGTGGGAAGCGCCCCTGGCTTAAATTAAAGTTTGTATGGGGCTCATTTAGTTCTTCTCTTCATGCCAGTGGGATTTCACTTTTTTCACAACTAGCAATCTTGTGCTCAAGAAACGAACAATTTAATATCTGAATATTTTGAGAGATTATCAAGGAATTTGCATTATTATTGGTTCCTCAGAATATGATGATGACATTTTAGTCAATAACACCAGTTTGTGCAACGGAACAAGATTGACTGCAGTGAAGCTAGATCGCTCTCCACTCCGGTCTTCAGTCATGTTTGTAGCTTTCTCAAGAGAACACAGCTACACACGATATGGTTTGTAATACTTGTTCTATTTCCATTCAAATGGCTCACATTTAACATTGAAAGTGTGACTTATGTTCATAAAAGTATTAAATGTCTCTTTAAATTTCCAAAACTCTTCTCAGTAATTACGACTATCTGTTCCTATTTCCAATTAATTCTCATATAGTACTTTCGACTACGCACTAGTCGTTTATGATATTGTGGGTTTCTAACAGTACGGAGTGCTTCTTACTTACGAGAGACGAATGTGTGCCAATGACTAGTGAACATTTTAGGAAGTCGACTTCTCAAAAATTCTAAATTTCAAAACCCCAATTCTAATTTTCATGCCTTACAAAGTTCCTACCCACATTTTCTACCTCCAATAACCCACCCTCCTAACCC
Organism: Anabrus simplex; assembly: GCF_040414725.1. Taxonomy (NCBI): domain Eukaryota; kingdom Metazoa; phylum Arthropoda; class Insecta; order Orthoptera; family Tettigoniidae; genus Anabrus; species Anabrus simplex. The sequence goes on along the minus strand of NC_090279.1, from coordinate 111,929,289 downwards.
ACCCTAAACTACCCCTCCTTCATCTATCTCCCTATCTTATCCTTCCTCAACACCATTTAACTTCAATTTCTTTCATTCTTCTCTTAATCCACTATTCCTCTTCCTCTATTAATTTATTCTATCTTTTCTTAAAAAAAAATTTAAAAATTATCAATTCTACCTTCATTTCGGTTCTTCTCATTCATACTCAACTCCTGCCTTGCGCCGATTTCGACTATGTCAATCAAGACCTGAATTTTTTACGTTTTAAAAAATTTCGCACTGTGTATATACGTTTTCATTTGTTTCCGGTATTGCGCTTTTTACTATATTTTTTTCTCTTTATAATTGTTTTTTCACGTCAACTGTTCTAAGAATTCTATAGGAGCACGATTACTTATTCAATTATATTGAATTGTATTATATTTATGTATATATTTACTTTCCCGTGACCGAGGAAAATTACTGGATCGTCAAGCTATTCTCCATTTTACTTTGGCGTTTGAAACCACAGTGCCTAATATTGAATGTGTCGCGCTGGCAAGTTGCTTCAATGGATCTACTCGTCTTCAACTCCTGCACGATTATGATGTGACTTTATGTCTGACAGTGTTTAAAAACTGGCTCATTTAACCGTTCTCCGCTATTCGTGAACATTGTGGGACTTCGCTTAGCGCTGCGTGTGCCATGCTGCCGCTCAGAGAATTGCGCACTGTTTTCTTTCGAGTGACTTGCATTTTACTTCTTCTAACTTTTACAGTGTCTATCCCCGTTCATTTTTTATATCGCCTCTTCTACTGATCCCATGCATTGTTTTTCATGTCGTAATCGGCTGATGATGACCTGGACTAGGGTCGAAACCGGTACAATTTCTATCTATTATTAAATGTGAATGTAATTCACTACATTTCTTATTCTTGTGTATTGAGTAGGGTGAATCTCTTTATCAATTATTTCAATTTTAACTGTAATATTCTTCAATACGGAAGAATGAAATTTTTAACTTTAAATGAACAGGTGCATCACAAGACATAGCTGCAAACTTCCCAGATGACAGTGCTATAGCGCCCTTAGCTAAAGTGGTTTTGATCTTGGTTTGAGGAGCATCAGGATGAACTTCAACTTCTTCCCAGGCTAATTCAATCACTCGAACCACTGTGGTACGTTATAACGACAAGGCTCCATTGTCTCTGTGACAGCTGTCTGATACTTGTTATATATTAGTATTTTCAATTGTTGGGTGGTGGCAGGGTGGTATTCCTATTTTGAGAGGAACTACAACCGGGAAACCGTCCAGTAACGGAGAGACCTGACACTTTGAGAGATGAAGGTATCGGCAAATGAAAGGGAAGGGCGGATATGAAAGGCTCCCAGGGTTCGAAAATATAACATCGTCGTGGTCGGACAAGAGCGATAGTTAACAAAGGATAGATTAAAGGAAGGGGCCTGGCAGAAGTATGTGGAAGTAATGCCAGGACTCAGTTAAGGTCTCCATGGTCAAAAACTCACTCTTCCAAATTTTGAGCCTCTCTGATCCGTTTCTTATCCTCTAACGATTGGCAGGGAATACCGTGGATGTATTCTATGGTTCCTCCGCACGGGGTGTAGTTATCGGGAAAATAAAACAACAACGTTGTCACACGATCAGCATAAACGGATAATAATTCAGAAACTTGAAAATGTTGAAAATATACCACAAGGGATGACTGTGTCAGATATTTATTTATTTACATTACATTAATTAACATTATTGTAATAAAGGAACAGAATTGTAAGAATAGGTCAAATTAGAATAGAAATATAGTGGAGCATAATGATAGGAAAGAAAAATAAAATGTAAATGCACGTAATAGAATACAGGTTCATGAAGAAGCTGACTGGCAGCACAGAAATAACAAGGTAGGACTCATTTTCGCGGTAGGAGCACCAGACAGGCAATGCCTTTCTGGTAGCAAATTTAGCGGATTTATATTTTGAGTGCGTGGTGACGTAAAACGTTCTTTATAAACTTCAGCTGCCTGTGAGAAAATGGACATCGCTCCGGTTCGTGTATCTGTGATTTTATCATAAAAATATGTAATGTCAGTTTGACAAACCGTTCATGCGGGATGTTGCCACCTCCACAAATGATTTCAACAAAACTGTGCAGTCAAGTAGGAAATTAGGGATTGCTGGAGGTTTTTGTTTTAATAAGAATACTACCGGGCAACCATCCTCCGTCAACTCCTATCAGAATAGTTCCGGCACTTCTAAGAATTGAATGTTATCGATGAAAGACAGGAAAACACAACGACGGTTGGGAATATGATAGAACAAGTGTTGACCAAGAAAGGTCACATAGATAAGGTAATAGAGAGGTGACTCACAAAATTAAGTGGAAAAGGTGCCAGGCCCAGCTAGAAGACTCGTGGTCTTCAATCCACTGTCTCAGATGGGGATCAGTGTCCCCTTACATCCGGGGATAACGTGGATATTATTCCAGTGGGGCCCATAGGGCTGAGGTTTGAATACCGGTCTATTCTGGGTCGATATTTTCATCTCGAAATGCGCGTGTCAAGAAGGGCATCCGGCCGTAAGTCTTCGGCCAAAACCAAAATGATCCTGGGTGGCTGCAGTGGCTCCAGAAGTGACTGGTATTATCTGAACAAAGATAAAGTGTTATGGATCTACTGTACGAGACTATGTCCTGTGTTTTCAGGTGACATCCCTTACCCCGACTGGTGGTATATTTACCCGGATATAGAAAATGGGAAGAGGTGCGCAAACATTAACAAGTCAGGTTATCTATGGAACAAGTACTGTGAAGAACGCCGGCCCTTCATCTGCGAGATCCCACTGTGAAGATATCCCTCGTATATTGCTGTAATTTAATAAAGATACTAACATGTAATATTCTACCTTCCTTCAAAAACAACAAGATTATCAGACATGTACATTCCGTTAAAAATAACAGTGTCATCGTACATATAATGTCTTACATTTCTTTAAAAACAACAAGGTCATCAGTCATTTAAATTTCTACTTTCTTTAAAACAACAAAGTCATCAGACATGAAATGTTCTACCTTCGTATTAAAACAGCAAGTTAATCAGACATGTAATATTCCACTTTCCTTTAAAAATAACAAGGTCATCAGACATGTAATATTTTACCTTCCTTAGAAAACAACGTCATGAGACATGCAATATTCTACCTTTCTCTTTATGAAATAAGAATGTGTTCAGTCATTTCATGTCCGAAAACAAAATAAAAAAACCACAAGGTCATCAGGCATTGAAGGTTCAAGACAAAAGTGTGCAACATATTTTCTCCGCAGAAAATAAAACCTCTTCGAATCGCTCAACAGCTTCCTCAGCTACCGTCATCATTCTAGAGCTCAAATGTAGAGCTGATTCTCTACGAACAGCAATGGAACGACTGCGAACAGGACGGCACTCTGTGATATTCTATGATCTTGAACGTGATACACGTACTTGAAAGAGCGCGAGGGACATGAAGTAAGAAGCACCTTTTGTGAGCGCGTAAATAAAAGTAGTAATAATAACAATAAAATGAATTAGAAAAATTAGGAAAAATATCAATGTAGCAGCTGCTTCACATCTAGGCCTGGAAATGAGATGGTTAATTTATCAAAATGCACACAATCAAACCATATGCAAGGTAATCATAATTTAAGGGTCTAACAACGACAACTACGAAAAGGACATGGAAGGTGAAGGAGCCCTACTGAGGTCCACGGGAAAGTATCACGTTATGGGGAAGGAAAGTTTCCCGACAATCACCCTCGAACTATTAATTATTAACAAAAAGAACATGTTTACAAAGTCAAAACAAAGCAAAAGTAAGTGTCAATTAGATCACATCAGTCGAAATATATTTAAATAACTATAAACCGAAACCCTAATCTAATCAAGCTCTTCGGACGGTAGGAAATTAACTTCAGCATAGAATCAACACTGAATGACGTCAGTCAATCTCAGATAAGATCGAAATTTTAATATGGCATACAATATCGCTTTTCAAGGCAGAAAGTTATATTTACATCAAATTACACAAGAATAAATTTAAATTTAAAGCAATAACATAGCGTTTAGCGTAAGAGGCTGCAGTCTCCAGAGTGGGACAGACCCCGAGCACTCTTTAGGTCGGTCAGATGCAAAAGACGCGGACAAAATACTTAGCTGCCGGGCTGAGTGACTCTTCCTAAGCATGTGTAGGCTGGGCATGTCAGGAACATTATGAACAAATACACACTTAGGACGAGCAAGATATTCCACGTAAGTCTGGTCTCACACAGCCGCGCTGTCACAGTCCACAGTTCGCAGCCCGCTGCTCAGGATGATGTTCGGTGTCCACTCTCCAATAAAACTATGACATGCCTTTCAACACACAAAGCAACCCCTTTTCTCTGAACAAGTACTTTTTATTGCCTAGTGAGTATTCTCTGACCGTGAAACATTCTGACGCATTGCAGGTTTTATCACACCAAATGCACTTTTTGTCCTGTTGATTGCCTTCCGTTGAAATGGCCACCCTATTGTTTAACACTCTCTGAAGCGGTGTCATTGATATAACTGCTACGGGCCAGCTGAGAGCGCAAGTCACCTTCTAACTCAAGCTTCAAAACTTGGAGTAAGCTCTGTTGGAAATAAACATTCTTCCCCACGTTCTCAGGAGATCCCCAGGCAATGCCGACTCAACGAAAGAATATAACATGGCGGCATACATTTCGAGTCGGCTCTTAAGGTTTCTAAGGCTCAGAGCTGCGTGTACAACCTGTTATATAACGTACCGAAGGTCACGCATTCCTGACCTCTAGCCTGAGTTATGACCAGAACTAGGTTTGAGAACGTATATTTCCATCAGCACTTCATGACGGCCGAATGTTTTCCGTGGCTTTGCTATAATTAAGTCCCAGGCAGTGGGAGGATACCCAAAAGTTCCTTGTAATTTGAACTTCGTATTATTGCCTAAACCAAATATTAAAAGGTGTCCTCATCGTGAATATCTTCATCAAAATTAACCTTCCAGAACTCACCCTAGAAACCTGAATAACATTTTACAATACCATCCATCACATTCAGTTCTAACTTCAGTAGCGTCACGTTTCTCTTATGTGAGGCTGAGTATTCAAGAGTTTCACTATTTATTGTTCAAACACCAAGTCACACAATACGCTAACTCTCACACCAGCTATTTGCGGTTATAAACTAAACTAGATTGACCTCCGCCAGGTCGCAATTCATTTCGCGTTTCTCTTCATCAAAATCTTCCTACGAAAAACCAAGAGTCTGCTCTATCCGCCTGAATCTCGAACAGACACGTTGCTTTGTCTTGCGATAGCTGAAAAGAAAGATCCATTTCTAAATTGTGATTGAACTCGCCCAGAGTACTCCTAAAGAGTTGTCCTAACTACGCTCGCTCGTTTCACAGTTCCTCCACTGATCTGCAGTTAGGGCTGTCACCCAGGTAGCAGATACCCTATCACTCTTTAAACAACCTGTTATTAAATGATATCGAAGACGTCAGACATTTATGAAACACCCCCTATAATAAATCATACCAATCGCTAATACCTGTTCATCACACCAGGACGAATAACAATGTTTCTTGTATTTTAAGAAGTATGTAGCAGAAGGAAATGAAAAGAAATTAGCACTAACTGAAAGTATGAAAAGAAACCAAGGACAACGTTAAGAATTATGGCTGTAGTGTCATTGTAACTGTTCATGTGTTAAACTGCATGTGAATCTGCTTAGTCTGCAATAGATGAACTGTGCCGGAATTTCGTAGCTGTAGGTGTCTGTTGTAAGCTGAGGACAAATTTGTTCTGACTCATAATAAACAAATAATCGCGCCAATTAACAGTAAAGGTAAGATACATGTTGTTCTAGGCAATGAAACACTGTTAATGCCTAGCATAAAAATAGATAGTTTCTTTCCTTTTAAAACTACAACATAGAAATCAGGTGCAAGTGCAATGCAGTAGATGTAATAAGTATATTATGGGAGTATTCTATTCACGATCAACAACTGATGAGAAAAGCAGCGAAACACCATGAAATTATAAGATGGCACAAGTTACTTACAATATTTTTAATGTACTGTAATCAATCTCAATAAAAAACTGAACATCGCCCATCATTACTTAGCAATTAGAATACATAGAGAAAACATCAGTAGAAAGACAAGTCACAGTAGTAAATCATACCGTATATAAAAAGACGCAGTTTTCCCACGATTCTTTACCAAGACTCAGTGGCTGCTATCTTGAAGTGGGCATAATGATTTCTATTAACATTATAACGGTACGCAAAGGTGTGGAGGAATAGGAAGAAAAACGTAAATACACATTGAAGTTTTAATGAGTGTTATTCATTATTTTGATCATTAAAAAAAATTCATACGAAAGCGTCAGAATGAAGAGGAATATCTGGTACAAGATTAAAAGATAGCTTCTCCTCAGTAGTGTTATAACTGTCCTGAATTATTTAGAAAGTAGGAACAGCAAGGATTGACACAAGAAGCATGTCCTGTGCATCAAAATACCCAGTTATTTAAATTTTTACTGTGACATGAACAATCTTTCAAAGATACTACGAACTAAAAGCCCGCGCCAAGTAATAGCAGATCAAAACAGCAATTATGAAGAAGGTATTGAATTTTTGAGTGCCTTTGATTACTAGTACACAATGAGTTTAATGGTCTGTCCTGAGAACAAATGTGGGTGAGAATGTTTTAAATTCTACTTTCACACAAATTCATAATTCGTGCCTTAAAACCGACTGCATTATTAGCAGAGTGTATGCGTAGCGCGTACTCGCCTTAATGACCACTCTGCGCACTTGCACATGCAAAAGTCAGATTGAAGAGGATGTGTCAGAGATTAGCAGTATTATAAAACTACCACGAAAGTACCATGAAAGTAGAGATTGTAAAAATATATACTGCAGGCAATATTTGTACATTATAATTAGCAAAAAATTAATACATCGATATTTATATTGAGAATTACCGTAGTTAACACCTTTACGACCAATTATGTAACTAGTTTTGGAGCAGTCTTTGAACTGCAGGTTATAGTGCTCTGAACGTGACGTCTTACTACAAATGATGTTGGCAATCTTCCCTCAAGTATTACATACAAAGGAATAGATACGGGAAAGTAAACCTGTATCCTCCTTGGTACAGCTTTTGTGGGTGAGTTGCATTCGCCATTCCAAACACATACAAACTATCCTGTCGTTATTAAATTTCTGGCAATACCGGAAATCGAACTCAGGCCCCCTAGGAAGGCAATTGATATTGCACACCGTTACAATATGGAGGTGGACATGGAATAGATGCTCCACACGAATTCACAAGTTACTGCACGCTTTAACAAATAGTATTTTCCACAAGCAGCCAGGAATAACATTTCTCTGCTACGTGTGTTAAGAAATTTCTCTGAAGACTGAACAATTCCAATAAAATACGTTCACATGTATCTTTCGAGAGTAGTATACTATTGCAGAATTTTCAACGTTGCTGCCTTGCTAAGGAGTGGGGTAACATATGTGCTCGATGAGTACTTCGGGCGAGTAAAATACAGTTGCTTTGTGCTCAACGCTACGACCTTTCTCCAGATTGAGCAACGATCTGATATCGGAAACGATTGCATACTTTAAAAATTACGGCATTTCTCCACAGTGCATTACCATATGCTAACCCACAATACGTACTGTTGCAGTCATTAGAATGGTAAGACTTTTCTAAAGAGTGAGTAAACCAATGAATTCGGGGACTCCTTTTAAAATGAAATGAGCCACTGTAGTGTAGCCCCTTCGGGCCTGGCGTACTAAAAGAGTATATCATATTCCTTATCTCTGCAGCCAGGATTTGAGCCCTTGTGTTCGGAATATGGTACTATTTCCCCTTCACATGCCGAGTTAGTCACAAGCTCCCATCTAGTGCTTATCCAGAAAACTACATGGCAGATGCTGTTCCTGGTAAGCTTACATTATTTATGTTACTTCTCAGCAAATGTACATTTTTGTGACATTCTTGTTGAGTATAACTTAACTAGACATAACTTGTGGTATAACTGAAAGCAGCGTATATACATCTACATGCGCAACAAATGTGAGGTGCTAAATGTAGAACAAGAGGTCTCCAGCGTTATAATTAGTGCATGTGTACTGTGCAATGTGTATGATAAATTAATTTCGTATAGAACTGTATTTGAAGTTATTGTGTGTGTACATATATATCGATATTTAGCCTGATATTTCCATGAAAATACCAATGGAAAATAATGGAAAGTTCGGTTTGTTTCCAAGTGGATGCCACCAAAGGGATTATTGCTCTACCATAATTTCCCAAGCATTATGGGAACTAATCCTTACATCTTCATATTCCTTATTGTGCCTTCTTTTATGTAGGCTGTTCAAGAGATCCGTCGGTGGCAAATGAAGACGTATGGACAAGAACCGGAAGGTGAACTGGAAGACTTTCAAGAGCGAATGCACAATGGTGAGACTTCTGTCCTGGATTGTATGGCTGACGGAAGGGAAGTAGACGAAAAAAGCCAGTTTGAATCGACAAGATCTGTCATTTGCTAAAGTGTTGGGGCTATTAATAGAACTACCCCTCACCCAACAGAAAATATTAGGAGTGACAGTGACAGTTCTGATGATGAAAACTCACAGCCGAGTAAACAGTCAAAGCGTGTATATGTTTCTGAGAAGTGGAAAGTAAAGACATTCGAAAACCCAGAAGATAATACGTGGCATGGAACACCATACCGAGATGATGGAGAGGATGTACGTTCACCGTATGAATACTTTAGACGGTACATCCCAGATCTATGTATGAAACTATAACTTATACTATGTTAGAAACAAAGGCAGCAGCGGCAGCTTATCTACTGACCCTATAGAGATTCGCAAGCTGACTGCAATGCACATTGTGATGGGTGTACCGAATGATTGCTTTCGAACAAATTGACACGTATTCCTTTGATTGCTGCTGTGATGTCGCACAACCGTTCTGAGAAATTACGGAACAATTTACATTTAGCAACTGACAAACCAGAGTGTAGTAATGACATACTACGGAACGTTAGGATGATCACTGACCGAGTAAAATCAAGATTCCATGATCACCATCTCGAAGAGAATATTTGTACTGATGAGCAAATTATTCCTTTCGGAGGGTCTTGGAGTATTAAGCAATACATAAAAGATAAACCTTATCCTTGGAGGTGAAATTTTACATTCTGTGTGGTGAGAGTGGACTGGTTTATGATTTGATTGTGTATCAGGGCAAAGTAACACCCTTTAAACCTGAACTGACTGAAGAGTTTGGTATAACTGGCGCGGTTGTGTGAACGAATGCCACCTAATGAAAACTATAAAGTGTATGCCGATAACTATTTTACTTCCATCAAAATCATCAGACATCTGGGAAAAGATATATTTTACTCCGGAATACTTCGAAAAAATCGAATGTAAAATGCCCAGTTGGTCCAGAAAGGTGAACGTGGTATCATACATGAAGCTCTGAGCGGCGATGACAAAATAGTGATTACTTAGTGGAATGACAACAAGACAGTGATTATGGCATCGAGTTTAGTGTGTTAGAGACAGGCAGGCAGTGTTAAACAATGAAGCAAAACTGAGAAGGTGTGGAAACAAGTGATCCTGCTTCAAGTTTAAAGATGCTACAGCTCCTCAATAGGTAGTGTAGATGAAACTGACTTCTTCGTTCACTTTATGTTTCTTGCAAACACTAACACTTTTGTTACAATATAACGGAGATGCAGAGGTGAAATTTGTCTCCAAAAGGGAACAGAAATATTTGCCAGAAGTTTCCCTTGATATCGCTGAGGCTTTAGTTAAAGCTGGTGTTCCTATATTGAGTCCCAAGAGGGGAAGACCGAGCAGTGAGTCTCCTGCAAATGTTTTATACAAGAAAAACAGAAGAAGGCGGTAAGACCAGCGGACATCTTTAAATATGGTAATGGCCAACAACAACCGACAATCAAGGAAGATGCAAGAAATAAATATGTACTCTAAGGTCAAGAGCGAAGTGTGAAAATTGTGATTTCACTTAAGTTTGAAAAATATAGCAACCGTTTTAAGGCTTTCTACAATCGTTAGTTACCTAACTGATTAATGAAACTGGTTTGCAACAAACAGTTTCTTCCGTGAAAACTGTGAGAAAAACAGAAAAGGAAAATTTTGCTTGCATGTGTAAATGTATACTATCTTTAAAACCTGATGTACAAAACTATGCATGTAAACTATTGTCTGTATATCCTAGAATAAATAATAAGATTTCACGTGTAAAATAACCAAACCAAAGCCAAACCCCATGGCACTACAGCCCTTGGCCTACCAAGCGACCGCTGCTCAGCCCGAAGGCCTGCAGATTACGAGGGGTCGTGTGGTCAGCACGACGAATCCTCTCGGCCGTTATTCTTGGCTTTCTAGACCGGGGCCGCCATCTCACTGTCAGATAGCTCCTCAATTCTAATCACGTAGGCTGAGTGGACCTTGAACCAGCCCTCAGGTCCAGGTAAAAATCCCTGACCTGGCCGGGAATCGAACCCGGGGCCTCCGGGTAAGAGGCAGGCATGCAACCCCTACACCACGGGGCCGGCTACGTGTAAAATACCAAGTTATAATTTTTGCGTGAAAATTAATAAGTCAGGGCCGAAAGCATGAGAGTGGCCTTTCTTGGTTGAAAACGAACAGTTCATACTCTACGCCGGAAGAGGCCACATGAGGAGTGAGTTCCATGTGTTTGCGGAGATAACTTTTGCTACCAAAGGAAAAGTTGTAATCTTTGCGAAGGTATGGTATAACTCCGGAGTGAATTGTTATGCGAGTGCAAAGACCCCTTCTAGGTAAATGCACTGCATCATTCGTTACATTGGAATAGCCTGGCTCCGGAGTGGATTGCCTTGTGTCTTCGGAGATTAGTAATTTGGTTAAAGGAGCTGTTGCATTCCATACACCAGTATGCTCCTTTCCCGGAATGAATAGCCATATGCCTAAGGAGACTACTTTTCTCGGTAAACGAACTGTTGCACTCCATACAACTGTAGGGGCGTGCCCCGGAGTGAGTGATCATATGTCTACGAAGACAACCTTTCACGCCAAACGAACTGAAGCATTCGTTACACTGATATTCTCTCACTGTATAGTGTGTTGCCTTGTGCCTTCGGAGATTAGTACTCTGGTTGAATGAACTGTTGCATTCGATGCATTTATATGGTTTTTCTCCGGAGTGAATTACCAGGTGAGAACGGAGATGGGACTTCCGGGTGAACGATCTGTTGCATTCGTTGCAGTGGTAAGGCTTTTCATCGGAGTGAATTTTTTTATGTCTGCGGAGACAACTTTTGAGTTTAAACGAAATGTCACACTCCTTACAATGGAATGGCCTTTCTTCTGAGTGTATGACCTTGTGTCTGGTGAGACTAGATTTCTGGGTAAACGAAATGTTACACTCCTGGCACTGGAACGCCCTTTCTCCAGAGTGAACTACCATATGTTTACGGAGACTGCTTTTCAACGTAAACGAACTGTTGCATTCTTCGCATTGGTGCGGCCTTCCAAAAGAGGAAGCAGAAGTACGTTTCTCGATAAATAACTCGCTGGGTAAAGTCTTGTTCCGCAGTTTAGTAGCACGCGCTCCTTTTACAGTTGGCAGTGCCACATCATCCCCAAAACTGAAATGAAAATAAAAACATATACAATTTCAGGTGGGGGGAGGCAATCACAATTCTAACGGGGAGATCAGTGTAGAAAAATGTAGGGTAATTTTCACCCACAGCAGATGAAATGGCAATGCAATGCCTGTTTGGAAATTATGATGAGTCTTTTAATGTCAATTAGTTGGAGTCGACTGAGCACTTTACCTACCGAAGGGAAATTACATATTCACAGCATTTAGTACCGTCCTCCCTTACAGTAAGATTTGGTACCTTTTGAAGCTTATTCCCCTACTTTCTATACATTATGAAATTGCCAAACAATCAAATGAAGGCTGATTTACACTATTTTAAAAAAATATTTCTGGCAGCCACTCACCGCCCCTGACATGAACGAAATTACGAATTGGGCTTTTAATGTTTTAAAACCTTTCAGCAGGTTCCCATGGTAACAAAGATTACACAAGAACATGTTATTATGTATTATCTCAAGTAGCCTATCATAACATATTTGTAAATCTCATTTTTCCACTGGCTCACGTTCTGGGTTCTGGCTTCGATGGCAGAGTACTGAGAAAATCACGTCACCACAAGATAAGATCATTGATTGAAGGAAATCTCAGCAGCAAAAACGTTCCGTGTACATTAAGAAGTCCACAGGTTTTATATGGCACAAAATAAAAACGAATTAACACAACTGCCTTTGAAGATTATGACAAGCATGGCCCCACGATCGATCCGACTATCCATTTCAAGCACCATGTCAGCCAACCTACTACGTCCAGTTTGAGAAGTAGAATATTTACAAAAACAAATACCAGCTAAAAGAAATGGAGATTATCAGCCTAATAGTTAGTGCCTGTGGTAAACTACCTGCCTTGTTCATGGAGTTCTGGAAGTAGATCGAGCTGGCTATGAACGGCATTGAACGTATATTTAGCACCAACAAACGTGGATCTGTACTCACTCTGAGATCTCATTTGTTAGAACCTCCATAACTGAAAACATTACCGCTATTTTTCCATTAGATGAAAATTTCTGTAACCTGATATGTTATACTTTGTCCAACACGTAACTGCGGGAAGTCGTTGATTCGTTCAAGAAATACAAATGCTAAGCCTCATAAGCATATTCCTAAAGGTGCAAATGGAATATTTCAGACCAGTAATAGTAGATATCTTCATAACATGTCGAAATGAATTAAGAATCGATAACATATCCGGGATCATCTCTCCGGTAACTGTCAATAATCTTTCCGATTCAAGATGGTACTTGAGTCGAAAAAATCGAAATTGGCTTTTAGATGCAATTATTGGCTCAGTCAGTATCCTCAAGCTGGCCTCCAAGTGGGATCAACTACATATGCAGGTGGGTAGATAGGCTTATCAGCGATATCAACTCTACGACTGCTGTCGGGATATCAAAGCCCATGCACGCCTCCATAGGTGATCTTCAAGAATTTGGCAACCGCAGGTAAACGGTGGGAGTAACTATGAAGATATCCGGGGTGGTTTCATTAAGAATTTTATACTCAGGTCCGTTTTCTCTGCTAAGTATTTTCGATATGGTCCAGAATAATTAATTCTAAACCACGATTGCACTTAAACAAATACCGTATTTTTTCATGTCATAAATTTTGTGATTATTGCTGTAAATAATTTCAGAAAAAGCCGAATATTTGTTATGTTGTATTGTTTTACTGTGTTCTTGATAACACTGAGCAAATGCTCGGAGAGTCCATCCTTTATAAAACATCTTACCCTCTGTGTAAGTTAACCTCTGTACTACCGAGTTGTTGCAGGCATCATTTTTGTTAACAATAGTGGAGTCGCAAATTTTTTGTGAAGCTTTGATTTTAGTCCTACGTTTAAATCAATATCTGAAAAATATTCGCAATATTTGTAGATTTCGTTCTCAAATCCAAAAGAAATGAGATACAGGAGGTTCTTCAAATCCTCCTCCACTCCTTTTCTTCTGCACCTTTATTATCTTCTCCTACATCTCCTCTAGGAAGACTGGAGAATAAGAAGAAAATACAGGAGGGCCTTGAGATTCTTGTTCTTCTTCTTCTTTACCTTCTCCTATGTCTTTTTCTTCAGGCTGACTTGAAAGATTCATTTTCATTTTAGACTACGATTAGGATGGGGTCGTGACACACAAAATCGTCTTGAGCTACCGCCAGCTGATTATCAGACCACTCCTAACATGGAGAGCAGATGCCTTTTGCAGGCTACGGTCAGATGCTACTCAATGGATTCCTGTGTAAATGCCTGCAGTGACGGGACCATCATACCACCTATCAAAATACATCCGCCCAAATCCGTTGGTCACCTTAGAGGATCAGGTCTGAAACTCGGCATTGAGACGCTCGCTGTACCATAGGGAAGTAACCGGTCCAAAACTGTGAGCACATGCTGTCAACAGGTATGGATTTCCAAGGATAAATATATAAATAACTCAATGCAAAGGAAATAATCATAAGCATAGATTTGCAATGGAAACCAGGTGAGCGGCAGAGTAAAAAAAGTTAAAATTACTCTGTTTGGAAATTTAATCCATTTATTTGACAAGTCTAATATTTTATCAGTAACTCCTTGGATGACCCTGTCTTGTAATGAATACCTATATCTGCTCATAAACAGTTCTTCAGCATTCATGTGATCTTAGATTTTTGCATTTTGAATTCAAGCTAAGTCTTCATAAACGCGGAACAACGAAATTGGGCTGGACCATTACAGAAAAACACTGGCTTAGCAAGGAGGCCATCCCATGGCAAGTTGGAGGATTGAATCCGCGTCAGCAATGTTCTGTGGCATTCTCTGAACTAAAAGACGAAACAGCTGACTACTGCATACTAGCAGTTTGCTACAGATACCATAAATGCAAGGAAATCCAACCTTTTACTCAATATATTGTACCAGGAACTGTTTACAGTCTGGAATATTATTTTCTTCAATGTCAAGTACTGCAACGGCACGGTACGGGCATGCTTTTTGTGTGCATGAAACAGCAACGGCACGGTACGGGCATGCTTTTTGTGTGCATGGAACAGCAACGGCACGGCACGGGCATGCTTTTTGTGTGCATGAAACAGCAACGGCACGGCACCGGCATGCTTTTTGTGTGCATGGAACAGCAACGGCACGGCACCGGCATGCTTTTTGTGTGCATGGAACAGCAACGGCACGGCACCGGCATGCTTTTTGTGTGCATGGAACAGCAACGGCACGGCACCGGCATGCATTTAGCGAGCAAACTGCGTCACAAGCTCCACGCTGGAAGTTGACCTGACGTGACGCACCGATCACGTGCACAGCACATAGTGATATGGAAACTTCTAGAACATACTCTCCTAACTTTTCCCCCGAATAGGTATCAATTATTGCAGTATATCATCTTGTAGCCCATTTAAAGCCAAACATGCTGAAATTTCGTAAAAATCGGCCTAGGGACTTACAGATAATTCCACTATAAAGAAATTCAATTCTGCCAAGATGGAAGGAAGTTGAACCCGGCAGAATCATACGAAAGAGCCAGGATTTTCTGAGCAGAAAACAGTTATCAACTCGAAGCCGACATGCAAACATGCTGTCGTACACAAATGTATACGCCGAGACTCGAACTCAGTCGTCGCAAAGTACAAATCTACGGTAACTACTTTTAACGAACTTATAATACAAATTTTCGTCTTGAACTTGGAAACTTTCAATCATTATGACACTAACTTAGATATCTCATAATTTTCAAAGTGTTCACAAGCACGTGTGACATTAACTCACTTTACGGAACTCCATATTTTAGCTACAATTCGAGTGAAATTAAATGGTCAAAAAAAGTACTCATAGTAAGAGTACATCTATGGTTGATAAATATGTGCATATTGAGACAATTTTCTCATCGACTAATTAAACCCTCAGTCTACTGAAAGAAACCATTTCGTAATAGTACCTCAAAATACGTGCTTGATGACAACTTATTAAACTATTAATACGGCTAAACTTACATCGCGCCGCATTCGACGCTTTATAACACTACGGCTATCGGAACATAAATATTCATATTTAGCTATTGTCTTCGTGTGAAATACTTGAAAATATATTAGAACTGTGCATTAATTCAAATAATACTTCAATAAATAATAATTTAATAATTTCACTGCCACTGGTTAGACACAGTACGAGTGCACTTAATAAAAAACTGTGCTCATCTTACGATTTTCAAATATGAGTTATGCTAGATAGGACACTTACAAATTATTATGGTCAGTTAGACTTTCTCGTATTCATAAATCTAACAGTAATGCGTGAAATCCTGACCGAGTGCCTAGTTTCTTAAATCATCATATCTGCTGTTATCCGGAGTCGACGTGGGAGTTGGACGTCGTACCATGGGGATGACATCACGACATCGGCTGTCTATGGTTTCAACCTGCTGTTCGCTGAACCGCACCTCTCTACAGTCCAGTCCTGAACTTAGAGTACACAGGTGATATGAGTGCATTTCAAACCATCTTAAGATTCCACCAGACTAACTTCCTTATAACTGGAACATTAGAATCAGGGACTTCGTTGGCAGTTTTACAAACAACTAAATGGTGCTCATTGGAAACCATATCATTCTTGCCTCAATTTCTAAGTGTTAAATATCAATCCTTAAAGAGACTACAGGTCAGAACTTTATAAGAAAATTAATTTTACATTGTTAATTTCAAAGTGTTATATTATTTAGAAAGATTTTGGGAGAAGTTCGTAAAATTTTCAAGCGAAGATATACTTGTTTTTGAAACGAAAGAATTTTCACTTTTACATTACGCAGACAAACTTTAGGAAGAAGTTAATGAACTTCACAATTGAAGATATAATTAATTTTGAAGTGAAATAATATTAACTTAATGTTAGAAGATAGGAAACAACTCTGATATTACACTGACTGACAGAGCAAATGCAACACCAAGAAGGAGTGGTCAGAACTTTATGCCAATTGCAGGGTAGACTGACGTCACTGAGGTATGCTCATGATGTGAAATGCGCCGCTGTGCTGCGCACGTAGCGAACGATAAATGGGACACGGCATTGGCGAATGGCCCACTTCGTACCGTGATTTCTCAGACGACAGTCATTGTAGAACGTGTTGTCGTGTGCCACAGGACACGTGTATAGCTAAGAATGCCAGGCCGCCGTCAACGGAGGCATTTCCAGCAGATAGACGACTTTACGAGGGGTATGGTGATCGGGCTGAGAAGGGCAGGTTGGTCGCTTTGTCAAATCGCAGCCGATACCCATAGGGATGTGTCCACGATGCAGCGCCTGTGGCGAAGATGGTTGGCGCAGGGACATGTGGCACGTGCGAGGGGTCCAGGCGCAGTCCGAGTGACGTCAGCACGCGAGGATCGGCGCATCCGCCGCCAAGCGGTGGCAGCCCCGCACGCCACGTCAACCGCCATTCTTCAGCATGTGCAAGACACCCTGGCTGTTCCAATATCGACCAGAACAATTTCCCGTCGATTGGTTGAAGGGGGCCTGCACTCCCGGCGTCCGCTCAGAAGACTACCATTGACTCCACAGCATAGACGTGCACGCCTGGCATGGTGCCGGGCTAGAGCGACTTGGATGAGGGAATGGCGGAACGTCGTGTTCTCCGATGAGTCACGCTTCTGTTCTGTCAGTGATAGTCACCGCAGACGAGTGTGGCGTCGGCGTGGAGAAAGGTCAAATCCGGCAGTAACTGTGGAGCGCCCTACCGCTAGACAACGCGGCATCATGGTTTGGGGCGCTATTGCGTATGATTCCACGTCACCTCTAGTGCGTATTCAAGGCACGTTAAATGCCCACCGCTACGTGCAGCATGTGCTGCGGCCGGTGGCACTCCCGTACCTTCAGGGGCTGCCCAATGCTCTGTTTCAGCAGGATAATGCCCGCCCACACACTGCTCGCATCTCCCAACAGGCTCTACGAGGTGTACAGATGATTCCGTGGCCAGCGTACTCTCCGGATCTCTCACCAATCGAACACGTGTGGGATCTCATTGGACGCCGTTTGCAAACTCTGCCCCAGCCTCGTACGGACGACCAACTGTGGCAAATGGTTGACAGAGAATGGAGAACCATCCCTCAGGACACCATCCGCACTCTTATTGACTCTGTACCTCCACGTGTTTCTGCGTGCATCGCCGCTCGCGGTGGTCCTACATCCTACTGAGTCGATGCCGTGCGCATTGTGTAACCTGCATATCGGTTTGAAATAAACATAAATTATTCGTCCGTGCCGTCTCTGCTTTTTCCCCAACTTTCATCCCTTTCGAACCACTCCTTCTTGGTGTTGCATTTGCTCTGTCAGTCAGTGTATAACATACATTCCTTGCCATTGATTTAATCTCAAGTATCAAGACGATAAATAATTTGTTCACAAGATATTTTGCTTTAATCAAATATTTTGAGCCAGAAATAATAGGAGATACACACGTAAAATTCAATCAGATGAATAAATCTATTATTTCGCTCTGCAGATACATCTCTCTGTATTTGCTCAATAAGAACCGTCTACCCTTAGGTGTGAATCTAACGCCTTCATCCCTGATCATTTCCAAGTACAATGTGTTCTAGCAATTTAGCACAAATAACTACTTCATATTTATTCATGTTTCAATCATTCAAGCACGTTAGACCTTCATTTTAGTCATCCAGTTGAGCGGCACCCCATCACTCATTTACCTATTCTTTGGAATATACTCCAATTTGAGTCTTATCAGTGACTCCTACAACCTCTTTTACATCCTGAGCATGACCTCTAAATATCCTCATAAACATATGAAGAGATCCGTAACCATTTTATTTACCACGTTGTTTATGCGATTAGCCAAATGAAGATCTCTTCTTATATTACCCCCAGGTACTTACAATTATCCCCATGAGGTGCATTCACCCTATCAACACAGTAGCTGAAAGTGAGAGGACAAATCACACTGGTAAAAATAAGAACCTGCCATCACACAGAGTTTCCCATCTCAATACATCGATGAGGTCATTCTGAAGTCGCTCAAATCCTGAAAATTATTTATTACTCTATACCGTACAATATCAGCCTTTGGTAAATTAAAATCACACGCTACATTCCTGTTCTGTTTTGTTTCCCACACAGCTGATTAACTTATGAAATACACAGTTCAAAAAATTAAAGGAACATGGTTTTGAACGTATGCCATGCCACACAAAACAATACCTCAAACCCAACTAAACCTTTATTCTTTACCGTTGAAGTACACAAAAGAACATCGATGGACTCGCGTTCATTTCCGAAACACAAAGGAAATAGGGACGAAACAAAGAGATAACAGTCCTCCAGGGTGGATTTTATCACAGTTGTAGAGATTCAGTACGGTGTATGTCCTTTATGAGCATTTATCACAGCTTGGCACCTACGTGGCATTCCCTGTATAAGTCGACGGAAGCCACGTTGCGGTATCAGGTCCCATTGAATGAGAGCCTGTTCGAGGTCTTGGAGATTCTGTAATGGAACAGTACACCCACGAATACTTCCGTCAAGCCTATCCCACACGTGCTCGATGAGATTAAGGTCGGGACTCTCTTGAATGTCCAGTTCTCGCAAGACAACTCTGGTGACGCGCGCTACATGAGCGCCGGCATTATCGTGCACGAGTACGAATTCAGGGCCAACACCGTATGCAGCAATCAACACATGCTGTAGCAGTATCTGTTCGATGCACCCCGCACCGGTAAGATTACCACGGACGACGACAAGCTCCATACGGCTATCAATACTGATGCCACCCCACACCACCACTGCCTTCCTGGGCAACATTTGGCATGTACTGCTCACCACGGCATCTCCATACAAGTTGACGTCCATCACGCTATGTCAGGGGAAATCTGGACTCGTCTGTGAATAACACAGGAGTCCATTAGCGAAGTTGGTAGTTGACGTGGGTACGGGCAAACAGAAGGCGAGCTGCACAGGACACTTCTCTTAACCTGTTTTCTTACTGTCTAGTCAGAGACCGTGACTCCAGTGACCCTCCTGAGCTCATGTTGCAGTTGATGAACGACGCCGTAACGCATCCTGTGAGGGTTGCCATTGGCCTGTCTGACTATAGGGATTCAGAAGCGTTGAATAACTGACGGAGAGACATCGAGATCCACAGCAACATGACGACAATTCCATCCTGATATAATCCTCCTTAAGGTGGACCATATCTCCTTCATTTGTAAAGTGACAACCATCAATACGGAGTGAGATTTATAACATGCAACCACTAGTTTTTATGATATGACCAATTCACAGAGATAAAACTGGGCATGACAGTGAACAGGTAAGTAACACGTTTCATACTGAGTAGGTTTAGTAGTGCACTTACTAGTTTTCTTCTTTGACACGTGGCACCAGTTCGTCAACTGTATCTTGCTCTATGGATATTTCCTCCTTAATGTCTGCACAAGCCTATGAGTAAGAAATAATGAATGTACAGTGAAGAGTTAAAGAACCAAAACATTAAAACAAGAACCAGCTGACAAAATACATTTCAAAGCGGCACCATAAAATTATCCTCAATTTATCATCCAATTTAAAACTATAAGACATGGAAGGGAATAAGCAGGTTTTAAATCAAGTAATAATTACACAGAGAGATAGGAATATGAAAACGAACACATTATGGGACACCACTGGAAGAGGTACAGCACTTGAAATGACATTCTGCATATCTTCACACAATATCATCATTTGTCTTTCTTTCCATTGTTCTCTTTCTTCCAAACTGACTAGTTATTCTGGTAGCCTATCATATGCACCTTTTCCTTTCCCAAACCTTGATGATGATGATGATGACGATGTTTGTTCTTTAAAGGCGCCTAATAGCCAGATCATTGGCTCCTAATGGTACGAGCTGCAACTGAATGAGACTATAATTAAAACTAAAGTTCTAATCTTAAGATAGGTCCAGGGAACATTTTGTATATACATGGGGGCTCACCCTTTCTCGCTAGACCTTCCATATTTCTGTGTAGAAATTGTGGTAAATAAATACTAAAACTTATGCCTCCTTTCTGCGATGATGCTTCTTGTCCGAAAAAGTCCAGCCCAACATAACAGTACTAATGACTGCTAAAGCAGAACCATGGTGGTTCGTGATTCACATACTCGTACCCGCAGTTTCATGGCAAATGTATATTTATAATTTTTAAATCTCGGTACCTCTCGCTTTTGGTCAGATTCGTCATTACTCACTTACTTACTTTAAACTTGTTCCTAATTCATGTAGCTTGGCGTGTGTTCAATTCACAGGTTTAATGAAAACTATTTCCTGTGCTTTCTTGCCAGGTATGCTGACCGTCTAGTAGTTAAATCCTAATTTTCACCTGGACATGATTGCCCACGTCATCAGCATCTTTCACGCTGATTCGTATCGATGATGTAACCTTGCGTCGTTGTCTCCCCTTCGATTGGCTATTCTTTATAATTTATTATTTAAGCGTTTTTGAATTATGTATTGAATGTTATTACTTATGTTCCTTCAGGATCTTTTTTCGGATTGTTTTGTATTTTTGTAGTCTTTTTCATTCTCTGTAGTAACTTAATTACTATATTTCCAGCACTATTTTGCGTCTTGCGCCTCGATAACTTTCCACCCCTCTACATAATGCTAGCACCAGACTCGCTAGCTTGCGGGGGTTGCGAGTTTGGCAGTCACAGCGAGCAGTGGTACGTGCTTCCCGCTGAGTCGCTCTCCTCGCCAGCTGACTGTACTTGATAGCGCATCTTCCAAAAGAGCATTGTCTACTGTTTGCAATTTCAAGTACGCAGTACGAGCATTGTTCGGAAGCACTTCTGTTCTTTTCCACGTTTTATTTCAGGTGGACAAGGATGGAGCAGCTATCCACTCCAGCTAGACCGGCCGACTACGACTTCAGGGCAGTGACGAAGGGTCTCCGAGCGAGGCTGTACTCGGACCGGAGACTCCCGGCGCTGATGGCGTACAACCCTTGGGAGGGGGGGGGGCACACCTACGAGGCAACGATTGCCATAATCGATCTCCTTACGGTGACTGCGGAACACATCGGAGAGGAGCCGATCATCCAGCTCGTCGGCGAGGTGATCTCTGGCTGGGCGGTCGTCATTCACCCTAAGGACCCAAGCCGCCTCCGCGCCTACGAGGGACTGGAGTCTCAACACTTCCAGGTTGTCCGGCTACCAGGACTCAGGGAGCAGCTGGACTACACAGGCAGCCACGAGGCAGCCACCAAGACGTCACAGGGGACGTCTACCGTCGAGACACAGATTGCCAGGAGGGAGAGGAACAAGCAGGTGTCAACGGACCCACGCTTCTTGGTCCCTCCGGAGCTGAGGACCGAGGACGCCGGCGGCGCTTCCGAGCGCAGCGACGGAGCGACCCAAGTCGACTTGCTGCACTTCTCGAAGTACACGCAAACCGACAAGGCCGTCAACCACGAACGTCGACCACCTGCCTCGGCTACTCAAGGAAGGCCCACCACCCCGGCGCAGACCACGAAAGCAATCCGCACGACGGAATGCGGCATAAACACGGACACCCCAGGGGGTTTAGGGGCTGCCACCCAAGCTCGGCCTGCTAGCGCTTCGTTCACGACGCAGACGTCCATGTGCGCCCCTCAGGACAGAGAAAGCAACAAGATGCCAGCAACGACCGACGCCGCCGCCGTCAACCAGGAGGGAGAAACCGGCGCTGCAGCGGGACCACCCACTCAAGGGTCACCAGGCCGGAAGGAAGATCATCAGGACGGGGCCTCCTCCCCAGCCGAGCAGAGACCGGCGCCAGGAAGCAGACGCCGGCCCACCAGGCGAGGAGCATCCAGCCGCCACACAGGACTGCTCCCAGAACAGCAGCCGACCGAGGAGCCAATCAGGAGAGGACCTCAGCGGGTTGCGGCAATCAGGTGAGATCGAAACGTCCCCCTCGGCAGCTCTTGCAGCGTTCCCGCTGTTTAAAGTGGGGCCACCGGCAGGAGAGGTGTTGACTCTTAGTGAGGTGCAACAGTTGTGGGGGTGATCAGCACTACACGGCCTGCACAGCACTTAAAGAGGCGCCGGTGTGCTCCAACTGCGCGAGGGTCCACCCGACCTCTCATCGCAGTTGTCCTGTGTACCGGGCCATGGCGCGGGCAAAGAGGGAGGAGACCCGGCGTCATGACCCACCCAATCCAGGAGGCCCCCGGGCTTGGGCTCATCCTCCGAGATCGGAGACTGGGCACGAGGGACCCCAAGTATATGGCGCTGTGCGGCGGGCCCTAGTGGTACTTGGCGCATGGCTCCGCAACCGGCAAGGGCCGCGCTAGTCACGGCAGTGCCCAGACGGACCGATCCCCCGATAAATGCAATGGCGAGTTTATGGTTCATGGCTGGTGCATGATACCTTTTCTCAACTAACAAAAGCACCTGGACCTATCCAGAAACCACATCAGTAGTACAGCAATGTATATTGCAGGACAGTGGGAGCTAAATCGGCATTTTCCCACGAGGTCATTGACGCCGGCCAAGATCATTGACCCCATGAAGTCATGACCACGTGACCTGACGTCACGAGCACGTGCTATTGTTTACAAACAAAAGCACGTGCTTTTGACAGCTGTCATCTTGACGGACCGTAACCTCACTTTCTTGAACAAGATAACGTCACTAACCTTACTGCTGCCACGTGTACGCCGAATTCGAATAAGTGACAGGTGTCAACAAGACAGCTGCCATCTTGACAGGTCCTAACCACGTGCACTTGTTTTGCTGTGGATTTTGAACAAGTGAACGCGGCTAACCTCACTGCTGCCGTCTTGACAGGTCCTAACCTCACTGCTGCCTTCTTGACCCCGTGGGCGCGGAATTAGAATAAGTGAACGTGGCTAACCTCACTGCTGTCATCTTGACAGATCCTAATTACGTGCACTTGTTTTGGCGCGGAATTTGAATAAGTGAGCAACCCTAACCTCACTCCTGTTATCTTGACAGGTCCCTACAATGTGCACTTGTTTGGCGCGGAACGTTTGAAAAAGTCAACGATCCCTATCCTCACTGCTGTCATCTTGACAGGACATAGCCATGTGCAGGCGCGGAATTTTTGAAAAAGGGAACGATCCTAACATCACTGCCGTCATCCTGATGGGACTTAGCCACATGCGATACCAATTTATAGGGGCGAAACCTCACAGGGTGCCTTTCTCGACACTTTTTTCGAGGGGCCTAACACCAGGGGCCCTAGTTTTATAGCAAGCTGCACTTCTCGTCACGCCCCTTCCAGACACTATCTTAGAAGGGCCTAAGGACTCTAGTTTTAAGGCTAGCTTCCCTTCCTGACATATCCCTTCCAGACACCACCTTGCAGGGGGCCTAAGGACCCAAGTTTCAAGGCAAGATGCCCTTCTCAACACCATCTTAGAGTGGGGGCTATGGACTCTAGTTTAAGGCTAGCTGCCCTTCTCGACAGCGTAACGTTAAAGTGGTCAGCTCAATCCTTCCTCCTCCTCCACCTCCTCAAACTGTATCCGACAGCGTGACGTCGTGGAGGTAAGCGCAATTCCTCCCCCTCTACTAACTACACCGTCGCTAGGGCTTTACGTTTCCATCCGATGCGTGAACTCCCCTTCTGAACAAGATGAAACATGTTGTTAAACAATCCTGTTACAGAGGATCGGATATGCTGTGCCCTCTACTAAGAGCATAAATTTTTCGAGTTTAGAACATATATACAGTCTGTTGTTATCTTACAGTAAAGATGTGAATAGTCAACATATATTCCCCATCGTGCTCTAAACAGAAAAAACTTACTTTGATTAGAAAATTTATGTTAGAAAGAGGGCACGCGGTATCTTGAAACAAGAGAAATTGACACGCAGGAAGATGATGATTGCATGGAATTAAACAACCTCTCTCTCTCTCTCCTTATTTTTGTGAATATAACGTCCACTTTATGACGCAAACAGAATAAAAATCATGGATTCGAACTCTGATCTCTTATTAAAAAATCAAACGCATGCAAAAGAAAAAATCTCTATTACAGATATAGATTCGAACTCTGATCTCCCTGATTTAGATACCGTGATAGAATTTAAAAAAATCATGGATTCGAACCCTGATCACACTGATTAATGATAGAATAAAAATACTTCACTCCTTATTTCGTGTGCTGTCTATACATGACTCATGACACATACACAGTTATCGAAAAAGTTACATGCCTAGAATCGAACACTGAAACTCTGATGTGTACGATAACACTATATATATGTTAACAAACGCACACAACACTCTCTATCGTAAAAACCGAACACAGGAAAAATACGGAATTGAATGTGTGGGACAAGCAAATGCTGTGAGGTTGCCCTTACAGGGTGTCCACCAAATCCAGATTTTAAAATTCCCTGACATTTCCCTGTTTCCCAGGCATAAAAACTAGTTTTTTCCCTGACACATGATGACAAGAAACATAATTATAAAGGAAGTGTCAGTAATATTAAAATACATTTTTAAAACTTAACATCCAAACAAATAAATGAGCAATTAATGTGCATATTAAAACTTGGAAGTTTAATTTAGTCTCATTAAATTCACTTTAAGTTTTTTTTTTTTTTTTTTTTTTTTTTTTTTTTTTTTTTTTACATGTAATACCATTATTGCTTCAGCGAAGAAACTTCCTTGTAGCCACTAACGACTCGAGCTTCTGCCATCACCCTCCACTTCTTTTCTTCTAATTCTTTCAGCAACAAAGCGGCCTTTCTCTTATTTTTTGCAAAGAATCTTCTACTTCCAAGATTTCACGTTTCTCCTTTAGATTTTGAACATACAAAGCATGAGCACTCCTTGCAGCATGGAGCATGTTCTTATTAATGGAGACCTTTTCAGTTCCACCAGGGTTTGGGATAGAATCATATGTTATTCTTTGTGCTACAAGCGATACTTGTAGCATGTTCTCTACTCTAATTTCTTTATTAACAGGAAAACCACATTCAAGTGAAGCATTTCCATGAAACAATATTAGTATCATTTTGAGAAATGAAGCCAACTTTTCTGTTTTCAAATTTACTATTGGAAGAACAAAATAAGAAGTGCATACTTCATTAGTATCAGGATTGAAACAATGAACTACAAGATCCATTTGGCCTATCTGAGAAACTTTATTCAGTGACTCGTCAAACCCAACGGTGAAATGTGTGCACTTACTACCCATCTCAAGAACTTGTTTATGGAAATAGAGAGCCAAACCATGAGTAATTTTATATGCAACTTTTGTTCTGTGCAGTTGAACTTTCGAAGCGTCTGGAAACATTACTGGAAAAAACTGAGAACGCAATATAGGTCTAATTCATCGAGCTGACCATTCCCTAACAACACAGAATATTCAATAGTACGCAGATCAAAACATTGAAAATTCGATTGATCAATCATATAGCTATTGATATTATTGATTACTTCACATTCGAGATCACACTAACTTTTCATTAAAATTTATTCCTGGCATAAAAGACATGCCCTAGATTAATGTTATAAAAACTGAAAAATGTGTTTGTACTACACGGATAAATACGGTATGTCAATTTTATCTGGCAGAAGAATGAATTTCCAGATTTTCTCCGGAATTCCCTGACATTTCCAGGTTTTCCCGTTAATTATCGAATTCCCTGACATTTCCCTGTTTCCCAGGTTTTCCATACGGGTGGACACCCTGCCTTACACACCTTCATTTTATCACTGCACGTAAACACACGCGAGTTTTAAATTCTCTGCACACTTCATTCACAGATATAGCAATTACATTTCAGTACTCATATTTAATTTTGATTACCTGAGATGCATATGAAAAGGGAGGGATTAATTCATTTTTTAAAAATTGAGATGGTGCTCTCCATCAAGCCAGCTGCCCTTCTCGACACCATCTTAGAGGTGGCGCTCTACTCTCAATGCTAGGTTCGTATAAAATGAACGAGTCTCGCCACGTTTTCTTGCACGCTGCTAACTC
Source organism: Anabrus simplex (assembly GCF_040414725.1). Classification (NCBI taxonomy): domain Eukaryota; kingdom Metazoa; phylum Arthropoda; class Insecta; order Orthoptera; family Tettigoniidae; genus Anabrus; species Anabrus simplex. Next base: position 111,902,621 of record NC_090279.1, on the reverse strand, counting down.
GACCGGATGTTCCGACTCAGCATATGCAAACAAGTGCATCACTTCGCTGTTTCTACACGTTGAGTACCGATTTCATACAGTACAGAGAATAAAATAAAATATCAGTTATGTTTTAAAATGTTACAGTTCCCCTATCTTTTACGGTCAGATAGACCTTGTATTCTGACTTGCAAACGTTTTACTTTGATAGGATTACGATTTATTTACCAAGAAGTTTGAGTCACCAGCATTTGCTTGGTAACAACGTTGAGCATTCCGCAAAGGGAGTTTGATAATAATTGTTATGCACCTACCACAGCATTTGCCTGGTATCATCACTGTCAATTAACAGCCGCAGCATTTACTTGGGATAGTAAATGGCTACCCAGTCTCTCTATCTAGATCCACTAAAAGCTGTAACTCGCGCGGCGTAATGTTAATAAACTGGTCTTATATTCCATTAATTACGTTCGACAGGCTGAGCAGCTTAGCCGGTTCAAGTGCTGGCCTTCTGACCTTAACAGATTCGATCCCTGCTCATTCTAAAGGTATTTAGTAGCGCACAAATATAACAGCCTTGTACGGTAAATTTACTAACACGTTAACGAACTCTTGCAGGACAAAATTCTGTTACCTTGACGTTATCTGCCTACATATACAACTTAGCAGATTCGATCGTGGCTTATTCAAAAGGTGCTCAAATACAACAGCCTTATAACTGTAAATTTATTCACAGGTTAAGGAACTCCTGCGCGACAAATTTCCATGACCTCGTCGTTATCTGACCATTTAAGGTTAAAACACAAGGGATTATATGCTGACTCTTTAAAAAATGAAAATCCTACAACCTGTTTTCCTGTAAATAACCGGGGCAGGGATGGGAAAATGAAGCCCCTAACATGCAGCAAGGATAGGAATTCTGTCAGCTGCCGCCACAAATCTCACATAGAGTGACCGGGATTTGAACCACGGAACCCAGCGGTAAGAGGCCGGTGAGCTGCCGCCTGAGCTCCGGAGGCTCTCTCAACGTTTAATATTTCTCTCAATGATATTACACATAAGATAATGCTGTACCGGAAGGTTGGCCGTGCGGACACCAATATTGTTGGGGGGATGTGCCATGCAGTCCTAGCATTTACTTGGTGTTTTTACTATGGGCAAGTTCGCGGGGGGCCGGGTTCGATTCCTAGCCACACAGCCCCACCAACCAAGCCATTTGACATACAGTTCATTTCCACTACGTCGAATAACACGTTCGATTAAACAGTGATACGGATATTTTAATAGTAGTGGTGGCAGTATTTATCATTTTTTAAATGTGAAAACGCAGATAGCCATTGCGTGTGATGGGGATGGATCATTACTAACTTCTATTTGCGTAGGGTGAAAATGTGAAACCACGAACGGAAATACAACTACACATACATCTTCTATTAACATTAATAGTAGTAGTGGTCGTTGTTTTAAGAGGAAGTAGAGCTATACATCAATCTTCTATTGACATTAATAGTAGTAGTGATTATTGTTTAAAGGGGAAGTACAACTGTACATCAATGTTCTATTACCACTAATAGTAGTAGTGATTATTGTTTTACGAGGAAGTACAACTGTACATCCATCCTCTATCACCATTAATAGCGGTAGTGCATAGTATCCCCTGCTACGTAAGTATATCAGGTATGAAAAATAGTATCAACAAGATACCGCGCGCCCTCCTGCTAGCACATATTTATAATCAAGGTAAGATTTTGTTCTGTTGAGAACACGATAGGAATGTATGGTGAATATTCCAATCTTTACCGTAAGATAACAACAGCCTATATAAGTTCTATGTCCTTTGTAACAGGACTGAACCTGTACAGATTGCCACCATGTTTTGTGTTGTTCAGCTTACGCGTCGGATGGAGACGTAAAGCCTTAGCGACGGTGTAGATAGTACAGTGGGAGGAATATGTAGGGCATCTGTCCGATAACAGTAAAACTGTGAGGAGGAGGAGGGACTGAGCTGACCTCTGTAACGTTACGGAGTCGAGAAGCGCAGCTAGCCTTAAACTAGAATCCTTAGACCGTCTACTCTAAGATGGTGTCGAGAAGGGCATCTTGCATTAAAACTTGGGTCTTAGGCCCACACGGACACGCCGCGAAGAGCAGCTATCCTTAAATCTATAATCCTCTGAGATTAGGTCCCCAACTAAGATCGCGTCAGGGAAGGCCCCTCCAAGATGGTAATGGGAAGGGGCATGTCGAGAAGGGGAGCTAGGAGGAGGAGAGATTGAGCTGACCACCATAACCTTACGCTGTCAAGAAAGGCAGCTAGCTTTAAACTAGAGTCCATAGGCCCCCGCTGTAAAATGGTACTGAGAATGGGTGTGTAGAGAAGGGCAGCTAGCCTTAAAACTATGATCCACTGAGGTTAGGCCCCTCTAAGATTGATATTGAAAGAGGGCATGACGGGAAGGGCAGCTTGCTATAAAACTAGGGCCCCTGATCTTAGGCCCCTTCAAAACAGTGCCGGGAAGGGCACCCTGTGAGTTTACGCCCTCAAAGATGGTGTCGCACGTGGCTAAGTCCGTCAGGATGACAGCAGTGAGGTTAGGATCGATCCCTTTTTCAAAAATTCCGCGCCTGCACATGGCTATGTCCTGTCAAGATGACAGCAGTGAGGTTAGTTATACATACTCTTTCAAAATTCCGCACCAAAACAATTGAACGATGTTAGAGCCTGTCAAGATGATGGCTGTAATGTTAGCCACGTTAACTTGTTCAAATTCCGTGTAAACGTGGCCAAAAAGTAGGATCTGTGAAGATGGCAGCAGTGAGGTTAGCCGCGTTCACCTGTTCCCAAAAAGTAAGGTTAGGGTCTCTCAAGAAGGCAGCAGTGAGGTTAGCGACGTTTTCTCATGGTCACGTGGTCATGACGCCATGTGGTCAATGACTTTGGCCGGGGAAATGATCTCGTGGGGAAATTGCTGATTCAGCTCCCTTTGTCCTGGAACATACATTGCCATACTACTCACATCCTTGCATGTGCTATCAAATTTTGTCAGGTTTTACATGTAGGGCCTAGGCTTTTTCTATTTCGGCCTATGTGGTTTTTACCTCACCCTTAAAAACACGCCTTACGAACACAAACCTTGCCTGGTAAGGCGTCTGACGTGCAAACAGGCAGGTACTCCTGCAGTACCATTCTCACTCTTCCCTGCTATCTCTTCTTCTTTTTAGAAATAATAGCATGTCGGAGGCAATGAAGATTGAGTCGATTGCCACGAATTGAGCCGTACTCAGCTGGAAGGTCAAACTCTCGCTAGCACATACGCGTGCCTCTGCTGCAGTGCTGAATAGACCAACACATCATGAAGCAGCTACCGTAACATAAACCACAGTCGCCACGTGCATGGCAGAAGCAAAGAAACTTATCAGATGGCAGTTTGGATTCTGCATTTAACGGCGATTTTCTCCGTCGGCCTCTCTGCATACTCAAAATCAAAAATCAAAAACTCTTTATTTGCAAATGAGGTGTCTACCTCGGTGGCAAATGGTACACTAAAATACATTATTGTCAAGCACTAAATTTTAAATTAACAGGAGACGAAGAAAATTTTCCTAGAATACAATATTATACAATTTACGCTAATAATTTTTTCTATTAAACACACACATCATCCTTAATAAATTTATATTGTTTACAAAATTCTACTTATAATATCTTACAAACATAGTCAACTCATATACAGTACAGTATGTGAAATTACTTCTAATAATACTATACAACTGGTATAAGATTAAAATTAACATTGAATTTATTTACGTATTTATATTTTACCCATGTTGGAACCTAAGTAGCATAACGACCTGCTGCGTCTTAACCAGAGCCCCTTTTGCCACCACTTTTCAGAGTTCCTGAAGGGCCTTCACAGCTACCATAGCGGTCCCAGGGCCCTCGAAGTCCCCACTGTACTTCACCCCTACAGGCAGTCCCCTACTTGGGCTGTCCAAACTCCTTAGACCAGGGGATGGAATTAATTTAATCACACACATTTATTACTTACAATATCCTGCACTGGTCGAATGCCCTCTAACATTTAATTTATTATCTCTGTTGTTGTTTATTCTCTTCTTGAATATCTGTACAGATTTTGGAAAAGGGTAAACACTACCCCTGGTAAACTGTTCCACTCATTCACGCCCTTCCCAATGAAAGAAAATTTACCCCAATCGCTTCTGCTAAAATTCCTTCTAATTTTGTACTTGTGGTCAGTTCTACCAATATAATTATTTTCCAACCGAAGCCTCTCACGGATATCTCCCCATGCTTCTTCTCCTGTATAGGCTCTATATAATCCTATAAGTCTAGTTTTCTCCCTTCTCTTACTTAAAGTTTCCCACCCAAGTTCCTTTAACATTTCTGATACACTAATCTTTCTCCTGAAATCCCCTGTTACAAACTTTGCTTCTTTCCTCTGCACACCATCTAGTTCTTTTATTAGGTATTCTTGGTGAGGATCCCAAACACTGTTTGCATATTCCAATAATGGACGAACCATACTTAGGTAACTTTTCTCTTTTAATTCTTTGTTGCATCCTTTAAGTAGCCTCATTATGACATGTAACGATCTGTATGCTTTCCGAACAATGTCATCAACATGACCCTTCCAGTGTAAATTACTTTCAAATCTTACGCCTAAGTATTTGCACTTGCCAACAGCACTAAGAGTTCATGGCTCTTCATGAAGACTGGCTTGTCTACCTGCCTGTAATTATCTGTTCAGCAGGATTTTATCCACTAGCCATCGAAATTTTGTGGCTGAAGGCTCTAAATGTTATTTGATATTTTGAAAAGTTTTTCTAACATTTTCTCTCTGGGGGATTGCTACAAATTTCCTCTCATGAAAAGTTTGTAATCTAGTGAAACACTTTTTGTGAATTTTCGTCATTTAATTTTCTTTTCTCAAACTAAACATTTTTGTAATTTTCAATTAGCTTTAATATTTTCTTGGCATCAATACTCTTTCAACAAAAATTATTGGTTTCACATTAATCAGCCTATAATATAGTTTACTTACTTCTTTCAGCTTGATCTGAACTTTCTACCTTCAGTAAGACATGAATCTTATATCTAACATTTCATGTGCTGTTTAGCTCAAGGCCACGCACTTAACTTCATTTAACAATTGTGAACGTTTTTGCTTCCTTTAATCTCATTATTCATTTGTATAATCTTAATACTGTTAAAATATGTTTTGTAACTGCTGTTCCTTATAACCCGGTTTTCTGTTCTCTCTTTATCCCCATAAAACTTATGATCCTTTCCTAAGTTTTCTTCATGGTGCCAAAACCGGGACAGCAGATTTTGTTATTCGAGCAACATTAATTTCAATTTTTAATTGTTCCAGGTTTTTCTGAGAACAAGGAAAGGAAGAGAACAGAGAAGCAAGAAAGATGTATCAAAATATGGAAATTGAAGTAGAAGAAAATCAAGGAACAATATAAGGGGAAAATGTGATTGAACTTACCAAGAGATTATACAAAAACAGGAGAGGAGAAACCTGAAAGTTTCAAGAGGACATTAATAAAACCTGCCGAGAATGTTTGTTAGACACCTGGTACCTGTGGAGGAACGACAGTGTCAAAGGGGCAGTTGGGGAGAAGAATAAACATTTTATAGAGTGTGGTTTCAACGGAGATATGACAGGAATATAGGACCAAAAATGAAGAAGCTATAAATGGTTGCAACAGAGAAGAAAACATGGATGGAAAAGTGGACAAACATGGTGATAGAAGGGAAATAAAAATGGGATGTATGGCATGGTCAAGAGTAAGAGGAAAGCAAAGAGGAAATATGTTGTAATGATGGATAAAAATGAAAATATAGTGCAGGAGAAAGAGAAACTCAAAAGAATGTGTAAAGAGGATTTTGAAGATTTACTAGACTCAGAAGGAGGAAAGTAGAAGCAGAGGGGAAGGAAGAAACATGGGAAAAGAAAAATCCTGACCATGGGCACCAATGGACAAGATAAAAGGAGGGAAAGCCCCAGGTTTAGACGAAGTGAGTAATGAGATAGTGAAGCCGGCAGAAGAGGTAAGGAAACAGTGGCTCTACCATGTGTTGAAAGTAGTATGGGAGGAGAGGAAGACCTCTGAAGACTGGAATAAGGGGATGATCATATACTTCATCAAGAAGTCACATTCATATTTCAGAGTGCAAAGATGTTTGAGAAACGTTCTGAAAAACGGAATCAGACAGAGAAGGTTGAAGCGAAGTTCAGAGGAGAGTAGTATGGCTTCAGGTCAGGAAGGTCCACAGTAGACCTTGTATTCACAGTAAGACAGTTATAAGATGTTATGCGTGGGATATAGTTCTGCTGATGGCCTTGTTGGACTTTGAGAAAGCATACTATCATGTGTACAGAAACAAAGTATGGGAAGCCCTACAGAAGAGAATGAAGGAGGAAAGGATACCGAGGAGCATGCAGATAACAGGAAAATGACCAAGAGGAAGAACAAGAGACAGGTGGATGAAACGATTGGAAGAGCTTTTATAGAGAAGAGGAAATGGACCGGGCAAGAGTGAAAAGGGAGAAGTGGTGCGAAGAAAAGTGGAGATGAAGAGGCTGATGTTGCAAGCAAACCTGGCCAACACCATAAAACTGCATACGATGATGATTATTCCTCAATCTCCTGATTTCACTGTTGCTTATAAGTTTCATTTCCGTATTGATAGATATTACTTTACAAGAAACAATATAAATATAAGTCACCACCTTATCAATACAAAATTTATTCACATTCAGCTAGTAAATATGGTCAAGACCGGTTTCGACCCCTAGGGGGTCATCTTCAGTTAACATGCATAAAAGATATATTTTACAAAAACATCACATATAATGAATAAAACTAGTAGTATAATAAGCGGGTTCGGGCGCCTCCTCCCGCGGGAAATTTGAATTCTGGCGGGAAATTTGAATTTTGGCGGAAGATTTGAATTTTGGCGGGAGATTTGATTTTGGCGCGAGATTTGAATTTGTAAACAAAGCTACGTGCTTTTTGACAGCTGTCATCGACAACAACGCATCGCTAACCTCACTGCTGCCATCTTGACGGGCCTAAACCTCAGTAGTGCCAACTTAACCTAACTAGCATGAGGTAAACAAAGCCACGTGTTTTTTGACAGCCACGTGCTTTTTGACAGACAACAACGCATCGCTAACCTCAGTACTGCCATCTTGACTGGCCTAAACCTTAGTGGTACAAACTTAACCTAACTAGCGCGAGGTAAACAAAGCCACGTGCTTTTTGACAGCCACGTGCTTTTTTGACAGCTGTCATCCGCCATCTTTAAACCACAGAGCATTGTGCTGCCCTCTTTATCATAATAGATGTAAATTCGTCACCTGTCATCGGCAGTGCTGCCATCTTGGCGGGCCTAAACCTTAGTGCTACCAACTTAACCTCACTAGCGTGAGATAAACAAATCCACGTGCAGCTGTCATCCGCCATCTTTAATCCAGAGAGCATCGTGCTGCCCTCTTTAGCTACTTATCTTTGAAATGAGGTACGTCACAGCAGTCATCCGCCATCCTGCATTGCAAACCTCAGTGCTGCACTCTATGTAGTGGCGGTAAATTCCACGTGCTCTTGTTTGGAAACAAAGCCACGTGCAGCTGTCATCCGCCATCTTTAATCCAGAGAGCACCGTGCTGCCCTCTTTAGCTACTTACCTTTGAAATGTGGTACATCACGGCTGTCATCCGCCATCTTGCATCGCAAACCTCAGTGCTGCACTCTATGTAAAGGCGGCAAATTCCACGTGCTCTTGTTTGGAAACAAAGCCACGTGCAGCTGTCATCCGCCATCTTTAAGCACCGTGCTGCCCTCTTTAGCTACTTACCTTTGAAATGTGGTACGTCACAGCTGTCATCCGCCAACTTGCATCGCAAACCTCAGTGCTGCACTCTTTAGTTTGAAATGTAGTGACGGCAAATTCCACGTGCTCTTGTTTGGAAACAAACCTATGCGCTTTTCTGTCAGCTATCATCCGCCATCTTTAATCTAGAGAGCACCGTGCTGCCCTCTATGTGGTGGTGGTAAATTCTACACGCTTTACAAACCCATGTGCTTTTCTGACAGCTGTCAACCGCCAGAGAGCACTGTGCTGACCTCTTTGTACCGGTGACAAATTCCACGTGCTTATTGACAGCTGTCATCCGCCATCTTGCATCACAAACCTCAGTGCTGCACTCTTTAGCTAGATACCTTTGAAATGTGGTGGCGGCAAATTCTACGTGCTCCTGTTTAGTAAACAAAGCCACGTGCTTTTTTGACAGCTGTCGTCCGCCATCTTTAATCAATAGAGCACTGTGCTGCGGGCAATTTCGTCAGCTGTCATCCGCCATCTTTAATCCACAGAGCACCGTGCTGCTCTCTGTAGTAGCGGGTAATTTGAAAAGTTCTGTTAGCTGTCACCCGCCATCTTTAATCAAGAGAGCACCGTGCTGCCATCTTTAGTTGAACTGTGGTGGCGGCAAATTCCACGTGCTCTTGTTTAGTAAACAAACTCACGCGCTTTTTGTCAGCTGTCATCCGCCATCTTACATCGCAAACCTCAGTGCTACACTCTTTAGTTGAAAAATGGTGGCGGATAATTTAAAAAGAAAAATTCTACAGCTGCCATCTCTCGACGCTAATTGCACAAGATGGTGGCTATACATGACTCCTTAAAGGTGCTCATGCGAGATGATCCCTATACATAGTTTCTTATGAGATGCCCTTGGGATGCTTGCGCAAGATGGCGGTTTTAAAAGGCTCCTTATGAGACACCCTAGGGATGCTTGCGCAAGATGGTGGTTGCTCTTATGAGGCAGCTTAAGGGTCCTTGCAGAAGATGGCTAGAGACGCCCTAAGGATGCTTGCGCAAGTTGGCGGACGCAAGATGGCGGCTATACATAGCTCCTTATGAAACAGCCAGTACTCGATACAACATGTGATCAGAACATTGATTGATGTGTTCAGAACACAAAATAACTAGAATGGAACACTGTACTCGATGTCGTTAACTTCAACATGTGATTAAAACATTGGTTGATGTGTTCAGAACACTACATAAGTAGAATCGAACGCTGTACATGTTAGGGGATACCTTTGTTCTAAGAAGATCAGATTGAAACATAACAAGACTAGAATTGAACACTGCACTCGATACAACATGTGAACAGAACACTGATTGATGTGTTCAGATCACTAAACAAGTAGAACCGAGCACTGTACAACATGTTAGGGGATACCTTTGTTCTAAGAAAATTAAATTGAAACATAACAAGACTAGAATCGAACACTGCACTCGATGTCGTTAACCTTAACATGTGATCAGAACATTGATTGATGTGTTCAGATCACTAAACAAGTAGAACCGAACACTGTACAACATGTTAGGGGATACCTTTGTTTAAAGAAGATCAGATTGAAACATAACAAGACTAGAATTGAACACAGCACTCGATGTCGTTAACCTTAACATGTGATCAGAACATTGATTGATGTGTTCAGATCACTAAACAAGTAGAACCGAACACTGTACAACATGTTAGGGGATACCTTTGTTCTAAGAAGATCAGATTGAAACATAACAAGACTAGAATTGAACACTGCACTCGATACAACATGTGATTAGAACATTGATTGATGTGTTCAGATCACTAAACATGTAGAACCGAACACTGTACAACATGTTAGGGGATACCTTTGTTCTAAGAAGATCAGATTGAAACATAACAAGACTAGAATCGAACACTGCACTCGATGTCGTTAACATTAACATGTGATCCGATAGAACATGTTAGGGGATACCTTTGTTCTAAGAAAATTAGATTGAAGCATAGCAAGACTAGAATCGAACACTGTAAGAACATTGTTTGATGTGTTCAGTACAACTTCAATGATTTACCTAGTGTAAAACACACACTGTGCACATATCGCATAGCTATCTCGCCTATCACTTGCCTAGTATGAAAATCAAAAACACACTGTGCACATATCGCACATATCATCACACTGCTAAGACGCTTAGTAATTGCAAATACACTGATATATGTCATACGAAAATCAAGAAAGCATACTGCGTAGCCAACTCGCTCGGGTAACTCTCTTAGTAATTGCAACACGACTAGAACACTGATACACGTTACTCTTTTTCTTTTTCTCGAAACACACACACACACACACACGTATAAGAATGTTCCGAGATACTACATACTTACATGTTAAAAAAATAGGGGGATGAAAGATCATAAATTATATGTACACATGTTGTCTCTTCCAAGTTGTAAGACGAAATAGACGCAGTACTGCGAGTTTCCGCTCTAGCTAGCAAACGGAAATAGCATGATATATCAGCAAAAAAAAAAAAAAAAATACGCGTGAGCTCGCAATTCAGACACAATGATGGATACCGCGATTCAAATATCTAAGAAGTGCATCTAGCTGTAAATCCCCGATTCTCGTGTTAGAAGTTGTAAAACAGATTCTTAATCCTAGTTCTTTGACGTCAGGAAGGGCAACCGGTCGAAAACAATAGTGTGTGATGTAAGAGGCTAGATACTGCTAGTTTTGCGTCAGGAAGGGCAACTAGTCTTAAAACAAATTCTTGCGGTTTAAAATCTTAGTTTTGCGTCAGGAAGGGCATCCGGCTGTAAAACAATAGTTCACGATACAGCGATTTAAAATCTAAGAAGTGCATCTAGCTGTAAATCCCCGATTCTCGTGTTAGAAGTTGTAAAACAGATTCTTAATCCGAGTTCTTTGACGTCAGGAAGGGCAACCGGTCGAAAACAATAGTGTATGATGTAAGAGGCTAGATACTGCCAGTTTTGCGTCAGGAAGGACAACTAGTCTTAAAACAAATTCTTGCGTATTAAAATCTTAGTTTTGCGTCAGGAAGGGCATCCGGCTGTAAAACAATACTTCACGATGCAGCGATTTAAAATCTAAGAAGTGCATCTAGCTGTAGATCCCCGATTCTCGTGTTAGAAGTTGTAAAACAGATTCTTAATCCGAGTTCTTTGACGTCAGGAAGGGAAACCTGTTGAAAACAATAGTGTATGATGTAAGAGACTAGATACTGCCAGTTTTGTGTCAGGAAGGGTAACTAGTCTTAAAACAAATTCTTGCGATTTAAAATCTTAGTTTTGCGTCAGGTAGGGCATCCGGCTGTAAAACAATAGTTCGTGATACAGCGATTTAAAATCTAAGAAGAGCATCTAGCTGTAAATCCCCGATTATCGTGTTAGAAGTTGTAAAACAGTTTCTTAATCCGAGCTCTTTGACGTCAGGAAGGGCAACCGGTCGAAAACAATAGTGTATGATGTAAGAGGTTAGATACTACTAGTTTTGCGTCAGGAAGGGCAACTAGTCTTACAACAAATTCTTGCGATTTAAAATCTTAATTTTGCGTCAGGAAGGGCATCCGGCTGTAAAACAATAGTTCGTGATACAGCGATTTAAAATCTAAGAAGTGCATCTAGCTGTAAATCCCCGATTCTCGTGTTGGAAGTTGTAAAACAGATTCTTAATCGGAGTTCTTTGACGTCAGGAAGGGCAACCGGTCGAAAACAATAGTGTATGATGTAAGAGGCTAGATACTGCTAGTTTTGCGTCAGGAAGGGTAACTCAACAAATTCTTGCGATTTGAAAATCTTAGTTTTGCGTCAGGAAGGGCATCCGGCTGTAAAACAATAGTTCGTGATACAGCGATTTAAAATCTAAGAAGTGCATTTAGCTGCAAAATCCCGATTCTCGTGTTAGAAGTTGTAAAACAGATTCTTAATCGGAGTTCTTTGACGTCAGGAAGGGCTACCGGTCGAAAACAATAGTGTATGATGTAAGAGGCTAGATACTGCTAGTTTTGCGTCAGGAAGGGTAACTCAACAAATTCTTGCGATTTAAAAATCTTAGTTTTGCGTCAGGAAGGGCATCCGGCTGTAAAACAATAGTTCGTGATACAGCGATTTAAAATCTAAGAAGAGCATCTAGCTGTAAATCCCCGATTATCGTGTTAGAAGTTGTAAAACAGTTTCTTAATCCGAGCTCTTTGACGTCAGGAAGGGCAACCGGTCGAAAACAATAGTGTATGATGTAAGAGGTTAGATACTACTAGTTTTGCGTCAGGAAGGGCAACTAGTCTTACAACAAATTCTTGCGATTTAAAATCTTAATTTTGCGTCAGGAAGGGCATCCGGCTGTAAAACAATAGTTCGTGATACAGCGATTTAAAATCTAAGAAGTGCATCTAGCTGTAAATCCCCGATTCTCGTGTTGGAAGTTGTAAAACAGATTCTTAATCGGAGTTCTTTGACGTCAGGAAGGGCAACCGGTCGAAAACAATAGTGTATGATGTAAGAGGCTAGATACTGCTAGTTTTGCGTCAGGAAGGGTAACTCAACAAATTCTTGCGATTTGAAAATCTTAGTTTTGCGTCAGGAAGGGCATCCGGCTGTAAAACAATAGTTCGTGATACAGCGATTTAAAATCTAAGAAGTGCATCTAGCTGTAAATCCCCGATTCTCGTGTTAGAAGTTGTAAAACAGATTCTTAATCGGAGTTCTTTGACGTCAGGAAGGGCTACCGGTCGAAAACAATAGTGTATGATGTAAGAGGCTAGATACTGCTAGTTTTGCGTCAGGAAGGGTAACTCAACAAATTCTTGCGATTTAAAAATCTTAGTTTTGCGTCAGGAAGGGCATCCGGCTGTAAAACAATAGTTCGTGATACAGCGATTTAAAATCTAAGAAGTGCATCTAGCTGCAAAATCCCGATTCTCGTGTTAGAAGTTGTAAAACAGATTCTTAATCCGAGTTCTTTGACGTCAGGATGGGCAACCGGTCGAAAACAATAGTGTATGATGTAAGAGGCTAGATACTGCTATTTAAAATCCTAGGAGGGTATCCAGTTGTAAAACGGATTCTTATGATTTAAAATCTCGCGTCAGGAAGGGCAACCGGTCGTAAAACGAATTCTTGCGATTTAAACTCATGCGTCAGGAGGAGGCACTCGGCTTTAAAACATATTTTTAATCCCGGCCCTGCTACGTTAGGAGCCACATCTTGCTGTAAAAACGGGAGCTTCAAACATTTACAGTTTTAAGCTTTAGGAACGGGTTACATTTTCTGTTCTACTGCATAGAACACTATCTTTGAAGTTGTATCGGCGCAGTCATTCAGAGCGAGTGCGGAATGCATGTGTTAGCTGAAATTGTACACTTGGCTTCCGGCAGCACTAACCTTGAACAAAGACACGATGTGCTGATGAGTGACTTGTAACTCATACAACGTCTTATTGCTAGATTATAAGCGTATTAAGGTTGTAAAATATTCTGTTCTGTAAAACTGAAATAGTCCTCCTCTGTGGTGAAGTAGTTAGTGTGATTAGCTGCTACCCCCGGAGGCCCGAGTTCGATTCCCGGCTCTGCCACGGAATGTGTAGCATTTAGCCTATGTAAGTTCCTAACGTAAAATATCATGATTGTACGGAGAGGTTAAAACAAACAGTGCCAGCATATAGCCTACTCCTATCGAAAGAGCCTGCACGGTGCCGGCATGTAGGCTTCTCCTGATAAAGGAGCCTGTACAAGGCTTAACACCTCTCCATCAACAGCCCTTACTTATTGCTGGCTTTTTTGCACACCCCGCCTCTTAGATCATACACCATAGTTTTACGACCGGTTGCCCTTCCTGACTAGGATTTTAAATCGCAGTATACGTGATAAATTTGTTATAGCGGGTTTTATAACTAGATGTCCCGGTACCGGCACATAGCCTACTCCTACCGAAGAAGCCTGCACAAGGCTTATTACCTCCATCCGACAGATGAATCACCATCAACGTCTTGTACTCAAAATCATTTTCGAAGGAGCCTGCGCAGGTTTAACGCCCCTATCAACAGCCCTTACTTATTGCTGGCTTTTTTTTGCACACCCCGGGATTTTAAATCGCAGTATACGCGATAAATTTGTTATAGCGGGTTTTATAACTAGATATCCCGGTACCGGCACATAGCCTACTTCTACCGAAGAAGCCTGCACAAGGCTTATTGCTTCCATCCGGCAGATGAATCACCATCAACATCTTGTACTCAAAATCATTTTCGAAGGAGTCTGCACAAGGTTTAACGCCCCCTATCAACAGCCCTTACTTAATACTGGCTTTTTTGCACACCCCGCCTCTTAGATCATACACCATAGTTTTACGACCGGCTACCCTTCCTGATTAGGATTTTAAATCGATGACTAGATGTCCCAGTGCCGGCACATAGCCTACTCCTACCGAAGAAGCCTGCACACAGCTTAACGCCTCCATCCGACAAATGAATCACCCTCAACACTCTTCAATCATTCTCGCTACTTCGGAAGATAGCGGGTTCGAACTCCTACTGTTAGAAGCCGTAAAAAAAGCAAATGCTAGGCGAGGAGGACCTGCGCGATCGTCATAACATGATCTAGCCGGATGCCCTTCCTGACGGCATAAGTTGCCAGGATTTGAATCGCGGTATCCATCATTGTGTCTGACTTGCAAGATCACGCGTATTTTTTTTTGCTGAGATATCATGCTACTTCCGTTTGCTAGCTAGAGCGGAAACTCGCAGTACTGCGTCTATTTCGTCTTACAACTTGGAAGAGACAACATGTGTACATATAATTTATGATCTTTTATCCCCCTATTTTTTTAACATGTAAGTATGTAGTATCTCGGAACATTCTTATCCGTGTGTGTGTGTTTCGAGAAAAGAAAAAGAGTAACGTGTATCAGTGTTCTAGTCGTGTTGCAATTACTAAGAGAGTGACCCGAGCGAGTTGGCTACGCAGTATGCTTTCATGATTTTCGTATGACATATATCAGTGTATTTGCAATTACTAAGCGTCTTAGCAGTGTGATGATATGTGCGATATGTGCACAGTGTGTTTTTGATTTCCATACTAGGCAAGTGATAGGCGAGATAGCTATGCGATATGTGCACAGTGTGTGTTTTACACTAGGTAAATCATTGAAGTTGTACTGAACACATCAAACAATGTTCTTACAGTGTTCGATTCTCGTCTTGCTATGCTTCAATCTAATTTTCTTAGAACAAAGGTATCCCCTAACATGTTGTACAGTGCTCGGTTCTACTTGTTTAGTGATCTGAACACATCAATCAATTGTTTGTCCTGTCTTAGTCTTCACACTACTTACACACCTTCAGTTGTACAACTCTAATGAAGAGTCCTTGTTTGTCCTGTCTTAGTGTTCACACTACTTGCACACCTTCAGTTGTACAACTCTAATGAAGAGTCCTTGTTTGTGCTATCTTAGTGTTCACACTACTTACACACCATCAGTTGTACAACTCTAATGAAGAGTCCTTGTTTGTCCTGTCTTAGTCTTCACACTACTTACACACCTTCAGTTGTACAACTCTAATGATGAGTCTTTGTTTGTGCTATCTTAGTCTTCACACTACTTACACACTATTAGTTGTACAACTCTAATGAAGAGTCCTTGTTTGTGCTATCTTAGTGTTCACACTGCTTACACACCTTCAGTTGTACAACTCTAATGATGAGTCCTTGTTTGTCCTGTCTTAGTGTTCACACTGCTTACACACCTTCAGTTGTACAACTCTAATCATGAGTCTTTGTTTGTGCTATCTTAGTCTTCACACTACTTACACACTGTTAGTTGTACAACTCTAATGAAGAGTCCTTGTTTGTGCTATCTTAGTGTTCACACTACTTACACACCTTCAGTTGTACAACTCTAATGATGAGTCCTTGTTTGTCCTGTCTTAGTGTTCACACTACTTACACACCTTCAGTTGTACAACTCTAATGAAGAGTCCTTGTTTGTCCTGTCTTAGTGTTCACACTACTTACACACCTTCAGTTGTACAACTCTAATGAAGAGTCCTTGTTTGTGCTATCTTCGTCTTCACACTACTTACACACCTTCAGTTGTACAACTCTAATGAAGAGTCCTTGTTTGTGCTATCTTCGTCTTCACACTACTTACACACCTTCAGTTGTACAACTCTAATGAAGAGTCCTTGTTTGTCTTGTCTTAGTGTTCACACTACTTACACACTGTTAGTTGTACAACTCTAATGAAGAGTCCTTGTTTGTGCTATCTTAGTCTTCACACTACTTACACACCTTCAGTTGTACAACTCTAATGAAGAGTCCTTGTTTGTGCTATCTTAGTCTTCACACTACTTGCACACTGTTAGTTGTACAACTCTAATGATGAGTCTTTGTTTGTCCTGTCTTAGTGTTCACACTACTTACACACCTTCAGTTGTACAACTCTAATGAAGAGTCCTTGTTTGTCCTGTCTTAGTCTTCACACTACTTACACACTGTTAGTTGTACAACTCTAATGAAGATTCCTTGTTTGTCCTGTCTTAGTGTTCACACTACTTGCACACTGTTAGTTGTACAACTCTAATGAAGAGTCCTTGTTTGTCCTGTCTTAGTCTTCACACTACTTGCAAACTGTTAGTTGTACAACTCTAATGAAGAGTCCTTGTTTGTGCTATCTTAGTCTTCACACTACTTGCTTACTGTTAGTTGTACAACTCTAATGAAGAGTCCTTGTTTGTGCTATCTTAGTCTTCACACTACTTGCACACTGTTAGTTGTACAACTCTAATGATGAGTCTTTGTTTGTCCTGTCTTAGTGTTCACACTACTTACACACCTTCAGTTGTACAACTCTAATGAAGAGTCCTTGTTTGTCCTGTCTTAGTCTTCACGCTACTTACACACCTTCAGTTGTACAACTCTAATGAAGAGTCCTTGTTTGTCCTGTCTTAGTCTTCACACTACTTACACACCTTCAGTTGTACAACTCTAATGAAGAGTCCTTGTTTGTGCTATCTTAGTGTTCACACTACTTACACACCTTCAGTTGTACAACTCTAATGAAGAGTCCTTGTTTGTCCTGTCTTAGTCTTCACACTACTTACACACCTTCAGTTGTACAACTCTAATGAAGAGTCCTTGTTTGTGCTATCTTAGTGTTCACACTACTTACACACCTTCAGTTGTACAACTCTAATGATGAGTCCTTGTTTGTCCTGTCTTAGTGTTCACACTACTTACACACCTTCAGTTGTACAACTCTAATGATGAGTCTTTGTTTGTGCTATCTTAGTCTTCACACTACTTGCACACTGTTAGTTGTACAACTCTAATGAAGAGTCCTTGTTTGTCCTGTCTTAGTGTTCACACTACTTACACACCTTCAGTTGTACAACTCTAATGATGAGTCTTTGTTTGTGCTATCTTAGTCTTCACACTACTTACACACTGTTAGTTGTACAACTCTAATGAAGAGTCCTTGTTTGTGCTATCTTAGTCTTCACACTACTTGCACACCTTCAGTTGTACAACTCTAATGATGAGTCCTTGTTTGTCCTGTCTTAGTGTTCACATTACTTACACACTGTTAGTTGTACAACTCTAATGATGAGTCCTTGTTTGTCCTGTCTTAGTGTTCACACTACTTGCACACCTTCAGTTGTACAACTCTAATGAAGAGTCCTTGTTTGTGCTATCTTAGTGTTCACACTACTTACACACTGTTAGTTGTACAACTCTAATGAAGAGTCCTTGTTTGTGCTATTTTAGTGTTCACACTACTTACACACCTTCAGTTGTACAACTCTAATGAAGAGTCCTTGTTTGTCCTGTCTTAGTGTTCACACTACTTACACACTGTTAGTTGTACAACTCTAATGAAGAGTCCTTGTTTGTCCTGCCTTAGTCTTCACACTACTTGCACACCTTCAGTTGTACAACTCTAATGAAGAGTCCTTGTTTGTGCTATCTTAGTGTTCACACTACTTGCACACCTTCAGTCGTACAACTCTAATGAAGAGTCCTTGTTTGTCCTGTCTTAGTGTTCACACTACTTACACACCTTCAGTTGTACAACTCTAATGATGAGTCCTTGTTTGTCCTGTCTTAGTGTTCACACTACTTACACACCTTCAGTTGTACAACTTTAATGAAGAGTCCTTGTTTGTCCTGTCTTAGTGTTCACACTACTTACACACCTTCAGTTGTACAACTCTAATGAAGAGTCCTTGTTTGTCCTGTCTTAGTCTTCACACTACTTACACACCTTCAGTCGTACAACTCTAATGAAGAGTCCTTGTTTGTCCTGTCTTAGTGTTCACACTACTTACACACCTTCAGTTGTACAACTCTAATGATGAGTCCTTGTTTGTCCTGTCTTAGTCTTCACACTACTTGCACACTCTTAGTTGTACAACTCTAATGAAGAGTCCTTGTTTGTGCTATCTTAGTGTTCACACTACTTACACACTGTTAGTTGTACAACTCTAATGAAGAGTCCTTGTTTGTGCTATATTAGTCTTCACACTACTTACACACTGTTAGTTGTACAACTCTAATGAAGAGTCCTTGTTTGTGCTATATTAGTCTTCACACTACTTGCACACTCTTAGTCGTACAACTCTAATGAAGAGTCCTTGTTTGTCCTGTCTTAGTGTTCACACTACTTACACACCTTCAGTTGTACAACTCTAATGAAGAGTCCTTGTTTGTCCTGTCTTAGTCTTCACACTACTTACACACCTTCAGTTGTACAACTCTAATGAAGAGTCCTTGTTTGTGCTATCTTAGTCTTCACACTACTTACACACCTTCAGTTGTACAACTCTAATGAAGAGTCCTTGTTTGTGCTATCTTCGTCTTCACACTACTTACACACCTTCAGTTGTACAACTCTAATGAAGAGTCCTTGTTTGTCTTGTCTTAGTGTTCACACTACTTACACACTGTTAGTTGTACAACTCTAATGAAGAGTCCTTGTTTGTGCTATCTTAGTCTTCACACTACTTACACACCTTCAGTTGTACAACTCTAATGAAGAGTCCTTGTTTGTGCTATCTTAGTCTTCACACTACTTGCACACTGTTAGTTGTACAACTCTAATGATGAGTCTTTGTTTGTCCTGTCTTAGTGTTCACACTACTTACACACCTTCAGTTGTACAACTCTAATGAAGAGTCCTTGTTTGTCCTGTCTTAGTCTTCACACTACTTACACACTGTTAGTTGTACAACTCTAATGAAGATTCCTTGTTTGTCCTGTCTTAGTGTTCACACTACTTGCACACTGTTAGTTGTACAACTCTAATGAAGAGTCCTTGTTTGTCCTGTCTTAGTCTTCACACTACTTGCAAACTGTTAGTTGTACAACTCTAATGAAGAGTCCTTGTTTGTGCTATCTTAGTCTTCACACTACTTGCTTACTGTTAGTTGTACAACTCTAATGAAGAGTCCTTGTTTGTGCTATCTTAGTCTTCACACTACTTGCACACTGTTAGTTGTACAACTCTAATGATGAGTCTTTGTTTGTCCTGTCTTAGTGTTCACACTACTTACACACCTTCAGTTGTACAACTCTAATGAAGTGTCCTTGTTTGTCCTGTCTTAGTCTTCACGCTACTTACACACCTTCAGTTGTACAACTCTAATGAAGAGTCCTTGTTTGTCCTGTCTTAGTCTTCACACTACTTACACACCTTCAGTTGTACAACTCTAATGAAGAGTCCTTGTTTGTGCTATCTTAGTGTTCACACTACTTACACACCTTCAGTTGTACAACTCTAATGAAGAGTCCTTGTTTGTCCTGTCTTAGTCTTCACACTACTTACACACCTTCAGTTGTACAACTCTAATGAAGAGTCCTTGTTTGTGCTATCTTAGTGTTCACACTACTTACACACCTTCAGTTGTACAACTCTAATGATGAGTCCTTGTTTGTCCTGTCTTAGTGTTCACACTACTTACACACCTTCAGTTGTACAACTCTAATGATGAGTCTTTGTTTGTGCTATCTTAGTCTTCACACTACTTGCACACTGTTAGTTGTACAACTCTAATGAAGAGTCCTTGTTTGTCCTGTCTTAGTGTTCACACTACTTACACACCTTCAGTTGTACAACTCTAATGATGAGTCTTTGTTTGTGCTATCTTAGTCTTCACACTACTTACACACTGTTAGTTGTACAACTCTAATGAAGAGTCCTTGTTTGTGCTATCTTAGTCTTCACACTACTTGCACACCTTCAGTTGTACAACTCTAATGATGAGTCCTTGTTTGTCCTGTCTTAGTCTTCACACTACTTACACACTGTTAGTTGTACAACTCTAATGATGAGTCTTTGTTTGTGCTATCTTTGTCTTCACACTACTTGCACACCTTCAGCTGTACAACTCTAATGATGAGTCCTTGTTTGTGCTATCTTAGTCTTCACACTACTTACACACTGTTAGTTGTACAACTCTAATGAAGAGTCCTTGTTTGTGCTATCTTAGTCTTCACACTACTTACACACTGTTAGTTGTACAACTCTAATGAAGAGTCCTTGTTTGTGCTATCTTAGTCTTCACACTACTTGCACACTGTTAGTTGTACAACTCTAATGAAGAGTCCTTGTTTGTCCTGTCTTAGTGTTCACACTACTTACACACCTTCAGTTGTACAACTCTAATGATGAGTCTTTGTTTGTCCTGTCTTAGTGTTCACACTACTTACACACCTTCAGTTGTACAACTCTAATGAAGAGTCCTTGTTTGTCCTGTCTTAGTGTTCACACTACTTACACACCTTCAGTTGTACAACTCTAATGATGAGTCCTTGTTTGTCCTGTCTTAGTCTTCACACTACTTACACACTGTTAGTTGTACAACTCTAATGAAGAGTCCTTGTTTGTGCTATCTTAGTGTTCACACTACTTACACACTGTTAGTTGTACAACTCTAATGAAGAGTCCTTGTTTGTGCTATCTTAGTGTTCACACTACTTACACACTGTTAGTTGTACAACTCTAATGAAGAGTCCTTGTTTGTCCTGTCTTAGTGTTCACACTACTTACACACCTTCAGTTGTACAACTCTAATGATGAGTCCTTGTTTGTCCTGTCTTAGTGTTCACACTACTTACACACTGTTAGTTGTACAACTCTAATGAAGAGTCCTTGTTTGTGCTATCTTAGTGTTCACACTACTTACACACTGTTAGTTGTACAACTCTAATGAAGAGTCCTTGTTTGTGCTATCTTAGTCTTCACACTACTTACACACCTTCAGTTGTACAACTCTAATGAAGAGTCCTTGTTTGTCCTGTCTTAGTCTTCACACTACTTACACACCTTCAGTTGTACAACTTTAATGAAGAGTCCTTGTTTGTCCTGTCTTAGTCTTCACACTACTTACACACCTTCAGTTGTACAACTCTAATGAAGAGTCCTTGTTTGTCCTGTCTTAGTGTTCACACTACTTACACACCTTCAGTTGTACAACTCTAATGAAGAGTCCTTGTTTGTCCTGTCTTAGTGTTCACACTACTTACACACTGTTAGTTGTACAACTCTAATGAAGAGTCCTTGTTTGTCCTGTCTTAGTGTTCACACTACTTACACACCTTCAGTTGTACAACTCTAATGAAGAGTCCTTGTTTGTGCTATCTTAGTCTTCACACTACTTACACACCTTCAGTTGTACAACTCTAATGATGAGTCTTTGTTTTTCCTGTCTTAGTGTTCACACTACTTACACACCTTCAGTTGTACAACTCTAATGAAGAGTCCTTGTTTGTCCTGTCTTAGTGTTCACACTACTTACACACCTTCAGTTGTACAACTCTAATGAAGAGTCCTTGTTTGTGCTATCTTAGTCTTCACACTACTTACACACCTTCAGTTGTACAACTCTAATGATGAGTCTTTGTTTGTCCTGTCTTAGTGTTCACACTACTTACACACTGTTAGTTGTACAACTCTAATGAAGAGTCCTTGTTTGTGCTATCTTAGTCTTCACACTACTTGCACACTGTTAGTTGTACAACTCTAATGAAGAGTCCTTGTTTGTCCTGTCTTAGTGTTCACACTACTTACACACCTTCAGTTGTACAACTCTAATGATGAGTCTTTGTTTGTCCTGTCTTAGTGTTCACACTACTTACACACCTTCAGTTGTACAACTCTAATGAAGAGTCCTTGTTTGTCCTGTCTTAGTCTTCACACTACTTGCACACCTTCAGTTGTACAACTCTAATGAAGAGTCCTTGTTTGTCCTGTCTTAGTCTTCACACTACTTACACACCTTCAGTTGTACAACTCTAATGAAGAGTCCTTGTTTGTCCTGTCTTAGTCTTCACACTACTTGCACACTGTTAGTTGTACAACTCTAATGAAGAGTCCTTGTTTGTCCTGTCTTAGTGTTCACACTACTTGCACACCTTCAGTTGTACAACTCTAATGATGAGTCCTTGTTTGTCCTGTCTTAGTGTTCACACTACTTACACACTGTTAGTTGTACAACTCTAATGAAGAGTCCTTGTTTGTGCTATCTTAGTGTTCACACTACTTACATACCTTCAGTTGTACAACTCTAATGAAGAGTCCTTGTTTGTGCTATCTTAGTCTTCACACTACTTACACACCTTCAGTTGTACAACTCTAATGATGAGTCCTTGTTTGTCCTGTCTTAGTGTTCACACTACTTACACACTGTTAGTTGTACAACTCTAATGATGAGTCCTTGTTTGTCCTGTCTTAGTGTTCACACTACTTGCACACCTTCAGTTGTACAACTCTAATGAAGAGTCCTTGTTTGTGCTATGTTAGTGTTCACACTACTTGCACACCTTCAGTTGTACAACTCTAATGAAGAGTCCTTGTTTGTGCTATCTTAGTCTTCACACTACTTACACACCTTCAGTTGTACAACTCTAATGAAGAGTCCTTGTTTGTCCTGTCTTAGTGTTCACACTACTTACACACCTTCAGTTGTACAACTCTAATGAAGAGTCCTTGTTTGTCCTATCTTAGTCTTCACACTACTTACACACTGTTAGTTGTACAACTCTAATGATGAGTCCTTGTTTGTCCTATCTTAGTGTTCACACTACTTACACACCTTCAGTTGTACAACTCTAATGATGAGTCCTTGTTTGTCCTATTTTATCTTCATACTACTTGCACACTTTTCACATGTCTCTGAACATTTGTACTTCTATGCATCCACATCCATCTACACAAAAGGTATCTGTGCATTCCCAGTTCAAGTAACATTTAGCCATCACAATACTGACCAATGTATACAAATAAATATCACAAGGATTGGTTACCTTCATTAAACCATGACCAATGGAACATGTTTTTGACTCTGGTAGATTAATGGACTGTTTACTGCTTCTGTAAGTTTAGTTACAACATAACCCCATGTACACTCCGCTTATATCTTTCATAGCAAGACACGAGCAAAACAAGAAAACATCAATGCATGGATTAAACATGGGTGATTTGCATGGCGACGAACCAATATTATTTATAATTAAGTTGATTTTATTTAAAATAAGTAAACCAACCAATGCATGAAATAAAATATTGTACATACCAGCCACTGAATTTGAAATTCCACCTTCGCCTAAACATTTCACTCATAATGTGACAGATCTCTTTCAATGGCAGTTACAAAAATAACTGAAACACATCTCTATTTTCAGGATGAAGGCTGAAAGAATTCCTTTCATTCTGGAGATAACGTGCACTTAACCCTTACACTGCTACGCCTCACGTCCCTGCTGCGCCAGAGATATGTTGTTGGTATCTCTAGCTAAACTTCTGAAAAGGAAAAAGGTACCTTTCGAGTCCCCTTTGTTTTTCAAACTTCAGTAGCAACATGCTACATCTTTTAGCATCTTAACGGACCATCAGTCAAAATGGAGACGGCATTTTAACGCTGTCTATGGTCAAATATCTGAAACAACGCTCTCAGCTCGTTTATCAACGTAGCTTGGCACCTGCGTCCAGGGTTTGTAAAAAAGGCTTCAAGTCGCGGACAGCGTGTTCTTTCCAAGTTTGAAATAATAATAACAGTACTGATATTTGTTTCACGTACCACTAACTACTTTTTAAGGTCTTTGGAGACGGTGAGGTGCCGGAATTTAGTCCCGCAGGAGTTCCTTTTCATGCCAGTAAATCTACCGACATGGGGCTGTCCTATTTGAGCACCTTCAAATACCACCAGACTGAGCCAGGATCGAACCTGCCAAATTGGGGTTAGAAGGCCAGCGCCTTAACCGTCTGAGCCACTCAGCCCGGTGTGTTCGAACTTATAGAAGCTGTGAATACTCTTGAATCAAAAGATGAGTACTCAAATATCAGTGATTTGGGTAGTGATTATAGTTCAAGTGATAGTGCTGAGCATCAAGTACCAGCTCCATAAACCAGAAAAAGAATTTGTTCCGAACCTGGCTCATTTCCTGTAATACATAGTTCATGGGGTATATCACTCGGTGTGATTCATGATGAACCAGCGGCTTTAGACATAATTCGGTGCTTCTTTACGGAGCATACAGCAGTTAAAACAAACAAATATTTTGTATCTGTTATGCAAACAATACCACCCTCTCCAAGTTCAAGGCTACAGAAAAGGAGGGAAAATACACCTGAAAAACTGTACCTCTTTTTCGCCATGACAAAGCTTATGACAAGAATGATAAACTTACAATTCTTGAATAATGGTCAATTCATCCTCTAATAATGACCCTGCAGTTCTTTGATTTCATGTCTAGAGTCAGGTATCTCTTATTATGGCAGTTGTTACATTTCAATGACAACAGTCAGCCTGAAGGTGACCAGCTGTATAAAATAAAGCCTGTAATTGAAGCAAGTTTGAAGAAATGTTCACTCCATTAGAAAACATTTGCATTGATGGAAGTTTGACGCTTTTCAAAGGCCTTCATTCAGTCAGTTTATTGCATCAAAGAGACACAGATTTGGAATAAAGAAAATCTTTATCTGCAACTGTCAGGCCGTATATGTGCTGGATTGTATAGTTTACACAGGGTCAACCACACAAAATAATTCCAAAACATGAATTTGGGGTATCAGGTGCAGTTGTCTTGATGGTAACTGAAAGGAACTTCCAGAAAGGACTTACGTTGTAGATAGATAACTGGTATTCCAAGTCTACAACTGTACCATAAGCTGCACAAGAACAAAACCAAGACATGTGGTACCATAAGAAAAAACAGGAGGGTTATACCAAAATTTACCACAAAATTGAGGAAAGGACAAACGAAATCAAAAGCGACAGATAACGTGATTGCCATCAGGTGGTTCGATCATAGGGATGTATCGATGCTGTCCATGCGACATACTGACAACATGAGACCTGTAGGAAAGACGGACAGACAGACAAGACTGCCTGTACAGAAACCCCACTGCATTATTGACTATAACAAGTACATCGGTCCTGTTCTATCGAGTGTGAGCGGAAGTCAATGAAACAGTACCGAAAGTCCTTTTTCTACCAGCTGGCCATCACTGTTCTAAATTCTCATGCCATCTTCAATGTCAAAACAGGAACGAACGCATCTCTAGCAGATTCCCAGCTACAGCTTATAAGGGAACTCATCCAGAAGTACCATGTTTCTAAACAAACTAATAAAAGAGGGCATCCTACGTCTGGTGACCAACCACTCAGACCAGCGGAGAAACATATCCCATCCCCTGCACAACGTACTCTAAAGAATAAATTTTCTACAAGATGCTGCCATGTCTGCTCCGACAAAACAACTCGCGAAAAGAAGAGGCGAGAGTTCCAGTATATGTGCGTCAAATGGCTCTCTGTGTACACACCTGCTTCGAAATATGCCATAAATAATGAAACAATTAGGTGTAAATTATGTGCGTTGATATTTTAGAATATGTGATTTCACATTTCTTATTTTAGCCGACCCTGACATAAATTTAATTTTTGTTACAATATTAAATAATGAAATGTTCTTTGATTTCTTCATACTAGGAAATTATTAGTCAAACCCAACCTATTCATGGTGGTGACTCGTGAGTACATGGGCTGTTATGGACAGCCCTGATTTTAAAATAGATAAAGTGTCTGAAATTCATAATTGTTGAAAGAGTGTTGTGCAATTTGGTGAGAATTCAGCACTTGTGAAAGAGGAATATTGAACCTTTTATAGATAAGGGTTTTGACTCCTATGGGCAACCCTGATTTTCTCTGGTCTTAATTTTTAAGAAAAATAAAACACAAAGCTGTTATGAAGTTATTTTTCCAGTTTTTATGAAATTTCTTATAATTTTTGCACACTTTTGATATATTTCATATATTTTGAGGCATTATAGTTTTAGAAAATAATTCAGCATCTGATAGTCGCTCACAATATTAGCAGCAAAAAGGTAAAATGTGGGTGGGAGAGGGTTAAGAATCATAAAAGGTGGGTCCAAAATGTATGGTGAATGGACAATATTGCAAAGTGATAATGTGTGATAAAACTACGTCTACGATCACATGAATAGAGACATCTCAAGAAGCACCAAGTGGCACTGAATATATGAAGCTGTGCAGCCAGTTGAACATAGTGCAAAGTAGCAAGTAAACAAACATCAAATTGTGTTGCATAATGTATAAAACTTGGTGCAAGTGTACGGAAAAGAGGCCATAAGCAGAAATTTTGTTTATAACTGTTCAAACATTACAGACAGTTTTATATTAAAGGAAAATAAAAGAATTTACACAAAAACAAAAAAAAAACGATTTTGAAACCATGAATAAAATTTCAAAAAACCTATTTTATTACCTCATACAGCATATCAACATATAAAAATACTACTATTTTAATAGGTCTGTATTGAATATACTGGATGATAAAATAATATACACTGTACGGTTGTATGAAATCTTCTGTAATTTACAGCATATAAAAACATGCATTTTATTAATATAGGCTAAAATTTATTTAGTACAAATACAGCAAATCCTGTTCAAATCTCTCACTTTGTAATGCCGTGGACAACTTGTGTAACAATGACAGCAGTTAGGGGATATTTTATATCTCCATTGATCATCTTACCTAGATCCTTTGTACTGACATCTTCAATACACCAGGTTACATTTAAAACTGTGGCAAAAATTTTACTACTCTTTATCATTTTCAGTAATCATTCTACCATGTCTCATTACATTCAGTCTGGTCCCACTCAAAATGTCTCTAGAGGATCGACCGCATGGACAGACCCTATTTCAGTACAATTATTATTACCATGGCTCTTTTGTCTACTGGAATTAGTGTTTAATTATTATCATTCCAAGATAGAGTAGAATAGGCTACTGATTTGTACATAGTATTTTATATAATGAAGATAGCTTTGTCAATTTGTAACATTAAAACTTCAGGAAACAGCTTATACAAAATTCACACTACTGTCCTAACAACACGCTAATATGCCACTGCTTGAAATACGGAACTCCTGCAATATACTGCAAGGATACAGGAGACACATACACTATGAACATAGTGAAGAAACTGGGTACTACATCAGCTGTTGTAGAGGCTATTGCTTTACAGTGCTCTTGGAACTGCTTAAAGAAAATTGGCTTATTATGAAGGATATCTGAAAGTGAGAGGTCTTAAATTGAAATCACTTCAATAGCTTTTTCAAGATATTCTATATATTGTCAACAAGAGCTGCAAAATAATGATAACCAACAGAAACTGTTAGTAGCAAAAATACCAGCTCCCAGGTGATGTGGTATATAGTGGTGGTCTTTGGAACTATACCACCTGTCACATGATATTGAGTGCAAGATATTGGAACCACTCAAAGAAAATATGAAAATTATTTACAAAAAATATCACATAAAAATTTATATTTTGCCTAGGACCTTCAAATCGTATGCACTGAATGCCCACTGAAATTTATTCAGCCATTTTCTCACTATTTCCATTATTAGACAATATCTTATTAAATTTTGTACTTTACCTTACCCTGTCCTCAAACCTTGGAATAGCTCAGTGGAGAATCTGTGTACATTGTCCGACAGAAAAGTGGGTGCAAATTCTAATTATAATTTACTTAAATCAAAATAAGACAGGTGCAAGACTACATATATTAATTAAATGAGAAGTCACAGATGTGACAGTAGAATAAAATGTAATATGCAAATAGCATGAGAAAAATACACCAACAATAATATAAAACAAGTTTACAAGAATTTACAAGTATATAAATCGATGTCACGAGTGTGAGTCGGAATAAGGGTTACGAACTCAAACCAAAATGTCGTAAGTGGTGAAGATCAGATGGCTCACATCCTTTCGCGTAATTTATCAGATGAACTAACTACGGTCGGCACAAGCTTTGAGTTATCTACACACTGCCTTATGATATACAATAATAAGACTCGCACTGTCACGCCCAAATATTTACATACAAACCGAACATGTCGGTAAACACATACATAAAAACACAGTCTTGGGACTAACACGATTTCCCCCAAACTGCACTGACTGTACTAGTTTGGGAACGGCCTAGATACAACTGAAGAGGACAGAACCCCCTACCATAATACAGTACGGGCTGTCACACATTAATCAACGTCGTACACACAGACATGACAAGACCAACAAGAAAATATATACACAAAACACTAATCGCACTTCCTGAGAAAGGAAACATGAAAATACACTTTTGATATCAATGGCATGATATCCCTACTTCATTCCTTGGCGAAAGAATGAATGGACCAGCGAAAAAGGAAAGTTAACAGCTGACAAACCTTGCCTCATCTGGGTTCCAATGTAACGGGACTATGCATACATACCAACCTCCACATGTCGAAGACAGCTCGACTGCCTGCACTTCGCACACAATACTAGCCCTCGTGGCTAACACAAACAAACCATCTTCAGCTGCTAACAAGCAGGGAAGCAAATACATATAAGATTTTATCGCAATCAAAATCAGTTGCAGCATAATTAGGCCATCTCAGGGCTCGTCTATTTCACTCACATAAACTCATCGGTGCTAAATACTTCTCATAAAAAAATATTAGCCCTCGTGGCTAACACTAACATCTATCAGTGCTACAGTCTTAGTACGCATATTCATATCTCGGCACACTCTTGGCGTCTCCAAGTAGTCATCTCGCGACTAAACCACAGCTATATCAGCAGCAGTACTGAAAACTCTTGGCGCATTCCGGCCTCAAAATCTGTCTGCACGTGGTTTACATCTTACCCTCGGCTACAGGTCGGTCTGCTGCATAACTATACTTAAAGAACGTAGCTCATTACAACGGTGGTAAATAATATAATATCTTAATGGTCTGGCTCCAAGCTGTAAAATAGTACGTAATGACAACCAAGCCTTAACTACTTGATAATATGTCCCCTATCCCTGCACAAACATATGAGTTTGTGCTACCTCAAATTTAACAAATGATCCTGACAAACAGAA
The DNA here is from genome assembly GCF_040414725.1 of Anabrus simplex. Lineage (NCBI taxonomy): Eukaryota > Metazoa > Arthropoda > Insecta > Orthoptera > Tettigoniidae > Anabrus > Anabrus simplex. Next base: position 111,873,318 of record NC_090279.1, on the reverse strand, counting down.
GGTACTACAAAAATTATAATAAAACCACTGATAACCATAAAACTATTAATCCCTCAAACCTTCTGGTCAAACCTAATAAAATACACATGCGGATCGTCAGCCCCTAGTTGAATCACTTAGCTTGAATACAATATGAGTAAGGCATGTAAAGAATGGCGTATAAGAAAAATGAATATTTACAAGTTTAAAATTTAAAATGAAACAGGCCACTTTATTATTTGTTAAACACTGCACCAGCACAGACTGATGATGGGACAGGAAAGGGCAGAGACCATAGCCTTATTAAGGTACAGAAATGGGCAATTATAGAACACCACATTCAGGGCTGCACCAGGAGTTCAAACCCACCATCTCCGAGATTATAGCTATGTGGTCTAAACTCCGTAGCCAACTTGCTTTGTCCCACTGAAATCGACACTGAGATGGTCACTGAGACCGAACTTCTATCAGCCCATACCAGAACTGAGGAAGGAAGCTTCCGTGGACATAACCCCTAAGTATAAACATAAAAAACTAACATGCAAATAGCAACCTTGTCACAGTCATGTTCTAGGGAAAGATGTGTTGTACGCCAGGCTCAATGCAAGGAAGAAACCTTTTTTTATTATTGGAAGGATATGATGTAGTGTTCTGTGGAGAACTGGTGGATTGCAATTATAGGTAAAAATCCACTCTCTCCTCCCTAACCATCCCTGGTGAGCCAATCAAGTTAGAGAGTCTGCTGTTTCTGAACCCTCTCTCACAATCTATTATAACTGTCTTGCTTGGATTAATAAAACCTGCTCAGCACTGGGGCAATTAGGTAATATTCTAATAAAAAGTAAGTAAATTTTGCTAGTTCAAAGTCCATTAGCGTATACAAATCTACACGTTCAATATAGAAGTGAACTTATAATAGGAAAATGAAGTAATTGAGGAAGAAAGAGATCCGCAAAAGTGCAAGAAGAAAGATAATGAGGAAGGAAAAGAGAAGACGAAGAGAGCAGAAAATTTTATCAGTGACGTACTGTGAAAGAGGGACACGATGGGGGGTGATTGAGACTATGGAGTGGATATGTAATAAACTCAAAGATAAATCTGTAGATGCTAATGGGTGGATGGCCTTCACTTGAACTGCAATGGTATGTATCAGATAGGAGGTTTATTTACAAACATTATGGTCAAATACATTCAGGGAAACAGGGTGGAAGAGGAAGCTGAAAACAGAGAATTATGTACGTTTGCTAGAATTAAACTGGAGAAGTGGTGAAAGAAAGAAACAGAAGTAAGCAATTTAACAGATATACATTTACCAGTTATTGTAATTTATATTATGGATGTGGAAAATTTCCAATGAACCTGGAGGTTATAACCCAGAGGGAGAGTGTTCATAGGTAATGTGAATAACAGAAAGCAAATGGTTGATTAAGTAATCTGGACAGGAAAGTGATGGAACCAACAAGAGGGACAAGGTGCTGATAAAACAAAATAGGCTCTTTATAGACAATGAAGTGATCACTGAGTTGCCTTTCTCTCAGTTCAAAATAAATACAATAGAAAGGAAGGATGTAAATACAAACTGAATTTAATCTAGAAACATCCTTGGCAGTCATATGAATTTTAATGGAAAATGGAAGGGTATGTACAGACACTTTAAAGCAGAAACAGGTTCAGGGAAGGACTTTTAAAGGATCATTGAAAAAGCAGGTGTGTATATGCAAGCACCTTCAGAAGTAGGAAGTATTTAGTCATGAGTATATAGAGATAGCATGATGTAAGGATAACGTCTACGTAGACGAGGTGACTAATACTGGCAATGTACTGAAATTTACCCAAATAAAAAGACATTTCAAAATAAAATCTGAAAGCTAGAAAAGCAGATGGGAATGATAAGATTCCTGAGGATATACTTCAGTCAATTACTTGGGATACAGTGACATATCTGAAATATTTATTTTATACTGTTTGCATCAAAGAGCTATATGAAGTGAATGGAGAGTTCCTAAAGTACCTAGCTGTGTTCAACCAAAGGAGTGATAAACATTACGCAGATAATTAAAGCCCAGTCAACTTGATGTGTTGCATGTGAACTGTGGGAGGGCATTACTTCTGATTGTATTAGATGTGTTCTAAAAATTCCTAAATGGCAGTTCAGTTTGGGAAAGGTTATTCCAGTGAGGCTCTGGTTGTAGGATACCAACATGGTATAGCAGGTATTTTTGATTCCGAAGATCATGTGGACTGTATCACTATTAACTTATTCAAGGCTTTCCATAGAGTATACCATAGGAGGTGAGATAATTAGAGTAGGTGAGGTGTAATGGTTTACAGGATGGTCCCACAAGACACTATTATTGGGCTCTTATGGTTTCTAATGAATAGTAATCACATGAGTAATGACTTGATATAATTTTAAACTGTAATAGTACGATAAATGATTGTGAGCGACTAAAAATTGACACTGACTCTGTTATGGGATGGGCAACTGTGAATGGCATGATGGTCAACGAGATAAAAATTCAGGTAAGAAGTTTCCTCTAAGTTTTAATTACTCTGTTGTTGTAACTCATGGGGACCACATGACAAACAGATTAGATTAAAAGTAATGTTCAATAGTTATCCAGAAAATAGGACGTTATGACAATAGACTGTGGCATGGAAAAATGCATTTTCCTAATCAATAGACTGACGACCCTAACACAGTAGTAATGACGATAATAACAGTAAAAATTTTGTAAAATAACTCTAGAAAACTTTGGAAAAACAGTCATCAAAATTAAGCATCAATATCACAAAATCTAGTCAAGTAGGGGACAAAAAGATGCAAAATCTTCACATATCTGCATTACCAATAACCAGCCCTCAGAGAGAGAAGTAGCAGTAAATCTCTTGGTGGATTGGGTATTGCTATAGAGCACCTCGTGAGTTTCATCACGAACAGTGCTTTAACCAGACAGGAACTAAATGTCACTAGCAGTCATTTTCAGCAAACAAAACAAAAAATGGACGGTTCATGTTCTCACATATACTGAGTGGTTCTCACATCAGCCCTCGGATTTAGGTGGAAGAATATCTGAACTGACCAGGAATTGAACCCAGAACCTCTAGGAAAAAGGAAGGCTCTCTACCCCTAGACCAAGTAAGATACTGACAGTAAACAGTAAAAAGTAACTACACTAACTATCAAGGGTCATGAGGGAATACCTAGAGGAGTCTTGAGTACTAGAGTACTGGGCATTTCTTATACCGCCATTCATTTAAAACCATCGGCTATCAGCACTCTGCACAAAGGAGAGAGTAGGAGGGGAAAATGGCTTGACATCAATGTTTCAAAGTCAACAACTACCCACAATTCCCAGTAACAATTAATGACCTCGAACACTACTGCCGATGACTATCACAGCAACGTGTATTAGCCTAACTAGACTAATACCTAGACATGTGCCATGTGACAAAAAGGAAAGCCCTGTAATCGTACTGACCTTTTAATGTGGAGAGAGTACATTTCCAAATATTATTTTATGGGAAAGATATTTCAAATGCAATTATCATTAGAGTAATTCAGTACATTCATGATGTGTTACAAGATTTCACTTGGGATACTGCCACTAATTTCCTTAACACATTTACAAGATTAACACAGTTATATAATAAGAAATTGTTGAACACAAGTTTGCCTGTATTAAGGTTCATGTCTCACATGCAAGATAATAAGGAATATCAACCACAGAGATGCTGAACACATGTGTCCTTGTATGTTGGATACATTTAGACATCACTCTTGTCTGTAGTGTTTGTAGTTTCACACTCCCCCCACACACATTTATTCTGAAAAGAGTTTGCATTAATGGCAGGATTCTACTTTTAAGCAACTCTTGGTCAATATCAAGTTGATCAAGTAGCAGTTCATAGACTTTGTGGTAGGTTATTTACTCCTAAGTCACAGTTATTAGTTTAATTTACCTCTACCAACTTTTAAGATTTCCAAAGTCACTGAGGTGCCATAATGTGGTAGTGTAGGAGTTCATTACATCCCTGTATAACTTCTAACAAACATGCATATTTTAGCATCTTCAAATACCAATAGACCAAAACGGGATCACACAAATCTAAATAAACTAGCACACCATTACTTTACCCTGTGAGTTACTCACATATACACTCTTCCTGTCAGGATAAAAAGAGCCACTGAAATGCAAGCCACATACTCAGAAGACCACAATGGACTGTGGTGAGAGTAACAAGAGAGCTCAGCAAGCAGATAAAAAAACTCTCACTTCATCCCCAAACAAAACCTTTCATTGGATCTCAGCCTTCATCAGGGTATTTGCTTTCAGATGTGCAATATGGACTACACCTGTCAAACTTATTTGATTGATAAGGGTTCAAATCTAATCATTATAAAGTTATCTGGAAAGATACTTACAAGTGAAGTACTTGCTTTTCCTTCAAGACAGATTGGTTCCTCTTTGATCTCTACTTTGAGGTCCATTTCACACTGCAAATGAGTAGAAGATGATGGATTTCAAAATTACCTCCACTTAGCTCACACTGATACATGAACAAGAAAAATACGTTGTTATTAAGATAACTAATATTGTTGACTGGATCAAGAGTGTACAGCTTATAGTTTTACTTGGCAACTGATATTGTGATCATAGCTACAGGATATTCAGTTCCACATGACTGTAATATGATCATCATAATCATACAACCTCCAGTTTTATAATCCTGCCAATACTGCCATAATTGCCACAGGATATGTCCACATACCTGTATGATGTACAGGTTTACAGAGAACTAATAGAACAGCACTAAATTTTAAATTAACACGAGATGAAGAAAATTTTCCTAGAATACAATATTATACAATTTACGCTAATAATTTGTTCTATTAAACACACACATCATCCTTAATAAATTTATAATGTTTACAAAATTCTACTTATAATATCTTACAAACATAATCAACTCATATACAGTATGTGAAATTACTTCTAATAATAATATACAACTGGTATAAGATTAAAATTAACATTGAATCTATTTACATATTTATATTTTACCCATTTTGGAACCTAAGTAGCATAACGATCTGCTGCGTCTTAACCAGAGCCCCTTTTGCCACCACTTTTCGGAGTTCCTGAAGGGCCTTCACAGCTACCGTAGCGGTCCCAGGGCCCTCGAAGTCCCCACTGTACTTCACCCCTACAGGCAGACCCTACTTGGGCTGTCCAAACTCCATAGACCAGGGGATGGAATTAATTTAATCACACACATTTTTTATTTACAATATCCTGCACTGGTTGAATGTCCTCTAACATTTCATTTATTTTCTCTGTTGTTGTTTATTCTCTTCTTGAATATCTGTACAGATTTTGGAAAAGGATCAAACACTACCCCTGGTACACTGTTCCACTCCTTCACGCCCTTCCCAATGAATGAAAATTTACCCCAATCGCTTCTGCTAAAATTCCTTCTAATTTTGTACTTGTGGTCAGTTCTACCAATATAATTATTTTCCAACTGAAGCCTCTCACGGATATCTCTCCATGCTTCTTCCCCTGTATAGGCTCTATATAACCTATAAGTCTAATTTTCTCCCTTCTCTTACTTAAAGTTTCCCAACCAAGTTCCTTTAACATTTCTGATACACTACTCTTTCTCCTGAAATCCCCTGTTACAAACCTTGCTGCTTTCCTCTGCACACCATCTAGTTCTTTTATTAGGTATTCTTGGTGAGGATCCCAAACACTGTTTACATATTCCAATAATGGACGAACCATACTTAAGTAACTTTTTTCTTTTAATTCTTTGTTGCATCCTTTAAGTAGCCTCATTATGACATGTAACGATCTGTATGCTTTCCCAACAATGTCATCAACATGACCCTTCCAGTGCAAATTACTTTCAAATCCCACACCTAAGTATTTGCACTTGCCATCTTTAGGGATAACTACCTCATCCAAAGTATATTCAAATTCAGTTTTAAAGCTCCTGTTTGTAAATGTTGTAACAGTTGATTTGCCTCCATTAATCTTCATATTATTTTCTTCAACCCATTCTTGGATACTCTCAAGGTCCCTTTGTAATTCTGAGCAATCCTCAATGTTATTTATTTCCCTATAAACAATTATGTTATCTGCATACAATCTTATTTTCAATGTTATATTGTTCCCTGAATCATTTGCGTATATTAAGAAAAGTAACGGACCGATTATACTACCCTGTGCAATTCCCTTCCAAACTTTCTCTTCCTGTGATATATTATTTCCTACTTTGACTTTCTGAACCCTTGAATTTAGAAATGTTCTTATCCAACGTATAACCCTTACGTCCAATCCTATTCCCTCCAATTTTTTTAATAATATTCCATGTTCCACTCTATCAAAGGCTTTGGAAAGATCTATGGCTATGCAATCTAACTGGCCTCCTGAATCCAACTGATCTGATATATCCTGCTGAAATCCCACCAGTTGTGCCTCGCAAGAATATTTCTTCCTAAATCCATACTGGCTCCTCATGAACCAATTTTTATCATCACATATCCCTCTAATGTACTTTGCTATTAAACTCTCCAGTATTTTACAAACTATACTGATCAGGCTGATTGGTCTGTAGTTCTGTGGTTTCTTTTTATCACCCTTTCCTTTATAAATTGGTATTATTATAGATTCCTTCCATTCCTTTCGTATTACACTATTATTTATGACATGGTCAAAGATAAATTTTAAATAAGGCACTATATACCACCCCATTCTCTTTAATACCTCCCCACCTCCAGTTATCTTCCAAGTTCTACTTCCACACAGTGCTGTACTCAAGACTAGGTGTATAAGTTATTTTAATGTTCTTCAATCTGTTCAACTCAAGATAAAATGTACAAAACATTGCTATGAGCTCTATATGCAGATACCTAGTTTTTTACTTTCACATCTGTCTGAGTGTCACCAAGACAATGGACCATTCAGAATCTGTCATTACACAGCTGCATCAGCCAGAAACAAGTATGTAGAAATCTATAAAGTGGACACCAGCATATAAGACATAACATCACAAGACGAAATACATAAATGTTAAGTTAAAATACTTTTTATGTACAGATGTGTTCATTACGAATGCAAGGAACACACCAATCTCCCCAAAGACGTAGGTTTACATTTATAAGATAATGAAATGTTGCACGTGCCATTGTCTATTAGTTCACCTCCAACTAGCACTGACATTAGCTAACATATGATGGGAAATGATCTTATTCCACGAAATTAACACTGACCGGGTCTCTTACAAACCTGAATGGCTTAAAAGCACAAGTAAATAAAAGCTGTAAAGGAAAGAATGTGGAAAACTGAAAAAGAATATTTTCCTATGAAAGCTACCATAACACAGTGCTATCCAGACCAATGCTTTAGTCACTAGGCAGACATAAATGGCCACTTCACACCAATACCTCAGGGCCTATGCTCCCACAATCAATTTGCTTGCCAAAACCCAAGAACAATTCATCAAACTTAACCTCCATATAAGATGTTGCTCAACAGTTAGTATCATGGTACAATGCAACTTTCAGCACTCCCATGAACTAACAAGAAAAGAGCATCAGCCTGCAGTAAGTTTCCTGGAGTTGTGCCAAAACAACCAAGTCTTTCAAAAAATAATTCTAATATGAGTATCTACACCAGAACTGTAAAAATTTATTTCCTAAAAAGTGTGTAGGCTACATAGAACTCCAGTATGCTCCAAGAACACACCACACAGGGCACAAACAACAAGTTGCTCCAATAGTGCTACTATTTGTTTATTTGTCAGTGCATGTCCTGGCTAAAGACGCAAAATAGGGGTGATTAGTGAGAACCTCTTGTAGGGAAGTTTGTGTCAGATGATTGGTCTAAAGTTTTAGGAGTTTTCATTGTTCCCCTGGTGGTAATGGAAATTCTGTGCTGAATTCTGGGAGTGATGCCTCTCTGAAATAATTTCACCTAATAGCAGTATTCATATAGCTGACTACTTAGGAAAGTATCACTCCTTTCATGATAATCTTATCTTATAAAGTTGTTCGTGTCTATTCGTCTGTTTGTTTGTTCCACCATCACGTCGAAACGGCTGGATAGATCTCAACCAAACTTCATATTTAGAGTATGCTCACCCTGGGGAGGGTTACGATATGCATATCATTTTAAAATCTTTGAAAAGATGGGGGTTTTATAGGAAAACCACAACGGTTTTATACTATTATAGGCAAAATATCGAATTTGTCATATAAGGACGAGACAAAGCTCAATTTAATTCTCTTGACGCAAAGAATAAAACTCGGTAAGCCCTATGGGCCTGAAAACCATGTTTTAAGACCCTAAAACGAACCGTTACAGAGATATTGGCACCACACTACCCCTGCTCTAGGAATCGGATAAAGAAATGAACTGCCGTAACCATGGCAACGTCAGCTCCAGGATTCTAGAGCAGTGAGATTATGTATGTACGTTTGGGCATAGCTGCCAACCAAAATTGGTACAAATAAGACTTAATATCTGAAAAAAAAATACTGTTGTGTAAGGCACTCATAGGACTCCTTTGGGCGGGGATGGAAAAGGGGTGAAGTACAAGTATAAAAATCTTACTATATGTAGAAATGGAAGTGTGTATGTACATGACACATCTCCTCCTAAACCACTGGAGCAACTTCAACCAAACTTGGTACACGTATTACTTACTATTGGGAGACAATCACTGTGGGGGGTAAGCCATCCCTAGCGCCCTTAAGGGAGTGGGTCAAGGGGGCATGTAGTTACAATAATAATCGAGAATAGTGTCGAATTCATAGTTTTTGGGGTCGCTGAGTTGAAAAGTAATACTCTAGAATTTTTTAAAGTCCAGCCCCCTTTTAGGTGGGGAGCAAAGGGGGGTGAGATATAGAAATAATTAAAAACAGTTTCGAATCCATAGATTTCAGGCTCTCTGAGATGAATAGTATTACTCAGGATTTTTTGCAAGTCCAAGTGGGGAGCAAAGGGGGCGAGATATAAAATTAATCGAAAAACTACATATAAAAATATTATCTTCTTCTTCTTACTCTATATACAAATTGATGTGTGTGTGTGTGTGTGTGGGTGTGTAAATGACACATCTCCTCCTAAACCACTGGAGCAATTTCACCAAACTTGGTACACTTATCAATTAGTATCAGGAGACAAAGCGCGTGAGGGTAAGACACCCCTAACACCCTTATGGGCAGGGGGCGAGGGGGGTGGTATAAAAATAATCTAGAATATTATCGAATCCATAGTTTTCGTGGTAGATGAAATAATTAGTGACACTCCGAATTTTTTAAGATTCATGTTCAGCCCCCTTTGGGGTGTGGGTGAGGAGGAGTGAGATATAAAAATAATCGAAAACAGTGTCGAATCTACAGTTTTCTGGGTCACTGAGATGAATGGTGATAATCCAGATTTTATATCTCTTAGTGGTGGAGGGCGGGAGGGGGACAGTCTCATTGACAGTTGAAATCCTGTACATCGTATCTATAGTGTGACAGCTAAGTACGTATAGTTATCACTTATTAATTTTTGACAGGATCAAATACTTCCCAGTCGATTCGAGCTTCCATAAGGACGAAGTTTTACTCGAAAATTAAATAATCTAAAACTTGAAATCAAACACATCTAAATAATTTTAAAACTACATAATAGATCATAACATATCAATCTGCAAGTCAAAAAGGAATTCTATAAAAATTCACATCACACATACCTAACTGGTAATGCAAATCTTAAAGGTAAATATTCAGAAACTATCCGGGCAACACCGGGTACTACAGCTAGTTTACTATAAAAAACATTCTCATTAGGGCAGGCAGGTTAATCCTCAGCTCTGACACAGAATAATTCACTTAGTCACACTTGTAATACAGGGTAGGATTTATAAGATTTGACTTCTTAACTGCATATTTCAATGTTGGGGGGGAATACTAGTGTTGTACTTGTTCTGACCATCAGTGTTAATTCTATTAATATTCACCACCTGACAAAAAAATTTTGAAGCACCCAGAAAAAATGGTCGGATGCCAATGTATCATCATACCTGCACACACCATTTCAATTCTCTGTAAGAGGTTCAATGGCCACAAGAGTGCAATAGCGTTGTTCGGCTTAGTGTTGTTACCAGGCCTAGTAGGGTATATAAGGGACGAAAAGATGGTCGGATCTTGAGTGATTGCTGTAAAGGATACCGAGGTGCCACAGCGTTATCAGCACTTGACAGAGTTTGAAAGTTGCCTCATGATTGGTCCCATTTCACCGTCTGGTTGAAGAGTGCAATATCAAGATTTTTGGGGCATTAAGGTGGATCAATGTTGGACTGTATGGTAACGTGAGGGCAGGCATATTCGTTGTCAGGGTTCCGATCGAGAACAAGGATCACTGTGTTGTACACCACTGTAAAACCCCTTCACATCTACGCCTGCCATCAGGAAGTAAGTAATGGACCCCCTGCTACATTCTGTGTCATCCCGCACCACTGTTCAGTGATTAGCAGCAACCAGGGCAAGGAATTACCGTCCCATGCATAGGCTGCAGTTAACACAACAACACAAACGCTTTCGCTTGGAGCGGCGCGGTGACTGAGAAGCACGGAATGCTGACGAATGGCGTCGCATTGTGTTCAGCGATGAATCGTGGTTCTGCACTGCCCCGGCCATCAGCCACAAGTATGCCAGTGGCCTTGGGAGAGGGCCCATTCTTCCAATGTTTTGGAGAGGCACAGCGGTGGTACTCCTGGTGTCATGGATATGATTTCAAGTCATGTTTCGTAGTGATTGAGGGAATACTAGCGACACAATGGTAGGTCATAGATGTCCTGCGTCTTCATGTGTTACCCCTCATTCGACAGTATCGTGGTGCCTTTTATCAACAACACAATGCTCGTCCACACACGGCATATACACTAGTGTCCAAAAGTTAAGCATAATCACTAAACACGGCCATACCACCTGATAGGAATGTCAGACGGATTGCTTAACAAACAGAAGTTGAATCACACACCATATGCCACACAACTTGTCCAAAAACAGTGTCAGAAAGGTTCTGACAGCTAAGGTAAACCTTTGAGAACAACTAACAAAACTTGGCAATGTCTTCCACAACAAAATATGCTAATGGCCACACATGTTTCGCAGCGACGTGGCATGCTCTCTATCAGATGGTCAAAGAGCTCTTGTGGCAGTCGATCCCATTCCTCCGAAAGGGTAATGCGAAGGTCTTGGAGGGTCCTTGGTGGAGGCTGACGGGATGCAATTCGCCTCCCCAATGCATCCCAGGTATGCTCTATAGGATTCCGATCCGCAGACTTCGCTGGGCAGTCCATGCGGTGGATGTCTTCCCCGACCAGAAATTCATCCACCAGAGCAGCACGGTGCGGTCGGCCTTTATCGTCCATTAAGAGGAAGTCTGGACCAACCGCACCTCCGAAGAATCGAACATGTGGTCTCAGTACCTCATCCCCGTATCTCCGAGCGTTATCAGTGTTCCTCGGACCACCCTTGAAGATATGCACATCCGTATAGCCATTCAACATGATAGAGCTCGACGCCATGACCCCACCACCACCATACGGGTCTCCTCCACGATGTTTCTGTGATTGTATCGGCTACACGGTTCTCTCCAGATCAATGTACGACGGGAATCGTTCTGCAAACTAAAGCGGAATTCATCAGTGAAGAGCACCTGTCTCCATTCATTCATGGTCCAGTTTTGATGTTGACGGCTCCACAGTAAACGGGCCCGTCTCTGTGCTGGAGCGAGGGGGGAAGCACAACGCTGGACGTCGGACAAACAGCCCTGCTGTTCTGAGCCTCCTGTACACAGTTTGCCGGGAAGCGGCAGCCCCTGAGGCGGCTGAAAGCTCCGCCGACAATTGTCTCGCAGGTTCACTCTGATTTCGTCGGGCGGATAAGGCCAGATATCGGTCGACCTGGTACTGGTCTACGACTGACATCTCCTGAGTCTCGAAATCGTCTCCAAAGCCTGGAAATTACACCTTGTGACACATTCAAGGATACGGCAACTTCGGCCTATGTCTCGCCTGCTTCCAGGCGGACAAGAAAACGGGGTCCAAATGGCGCGTTGTACCATTATATTGTCACGTTCATCACGAGGCTACACTCCGCACACTACAACAGGGCAAACACAACTGAGAAAATATGGGGTACAGGCACTGTCTGTGTTTACCTTGAAGTTACGCCGCTAGTCAAAGCAGGGAACACTCCTTTCCTATTTGGATGAACACGAAGCTAGGAAGGTGCATATATGTTGTGCGATTTGTGGTCTATTTCCTGTTGCCCTGCTTTCTCGCAACTTATGTTTAACTTTTGGACACTAGTGTATCTCTATTAACTGTCTGCGTGATATTGTGGCCTGATTTGTCCCCAACAGAACATGCCTGAGACCAGCCTCGACGTCAATTTCGTCCCAGTGTCAGTATTCAGAATATCAAGGACCAGTTGCAACACTTCTGGGCCAGCTTGCCTCAGGAGAGGATACAACGTCTTTATGATACTCTTCCAAACTAATCAGTGCATTAATACAAGTCGAAAGTGGTGCAACTTCATACTGACAGTTTTTCTGCCAAGTTTTTCGTAAATTTGACTCGATTGTGTAATCACTGAATTAATATCACATACCCTCTCAACACGTGAAGGTTTCATTACGCCCCTTCTTCCACTTTTAGTCAGGCAATATGTTATTGGTTTAAATGTAAATTACTCCCTTTTGGTGTTTCCAGAACCAGGATCTAGTTCTCAAGGAAGTTATTTTCAGCGCCGAAAATTCTCAGGAAATATCTTCCGAAAGAGAGGCAGTCCACTTTTATGATATTACACATAAATAAAACGTCAGGAGTAATATACTGGCTATCAACCGGAGTAATGAGATGATATAGAAGAATGTTCAAAATAACAGTGATATACATATAAAAATTCTGTAGAAATACATATAATCTTGCAGATAACGTAAACGGAATAACATTCAAGATTTCAAACATGGAACATAGCCTACCACTAATTACAAAACAAGGTAGCACTTCAAAAAACTTATCCATACCATTATATTTAGATACGGTATAGGATTCAGTGAACACAACACTAGATAGAAAGAGGTGCCGGCACTTGTAACAGAGAAGCTGAGAATTTTCAACAAGGAAAGACAGTTATAAACTCTAATGATTAAGAAATAAAAATGTAGCTAGCAAGAAATATGTGCAATTCTTCAGCATATTTCCTAATTGGGAAAGGTTATTGTTTATCTCTTACCAGGTAGCCTACTGTGTGACATTCAGACCTACAAAATGACAAAGGTGCATAAATGATTGAGACTTGAACATTACCGACAATACGTTAGTGGCTTTGATCACGGTGTAATTAACAATTCTTTAATGAAGAATACCTTCGAGATATAACACAATTACCGGTAATGGAATAAAACTGCACAACGTATCCTGATATGCCTAATACGCATCTAAGAAGAACTACATACCAGCTTCTTCAAACGAAAACCACAAGCTCTGATGTAGGTTGTTAAACATAAAGCACTGAAAGCAAAAGTCCGGCGAACAAATATGACTTCTATCAAATACAGTAGAGACAATACGCGACACTGAGCGAGATATTGAGGGACAGCTATTGGAGCTCACTCTAGCGGATAGACCTGAACGGTACTGATTCTGTCATAAGAGCACGTGTATTTTTGTGTGAAGTTTTTGGTGTTTTTTTATGCGTTTTCAGTGAGTTGACATAATTAAATAATAACGTATGTCATTCCTTGATATCTCCTCTCAACATGAGGAGAAAGGTATGTGCTATGTTTGGCTGCAGTAATTACGAAGTAGAGAAAAATGCGCGGTCGTTCTTCAGGTTCCCTCGTGACAAGAAAATGTAAGTAATATTGTGTTTGCATATATATTCTTCCAGTGACCGAGATTTTTATAGTACTTCATAATCTTCTGACCTGCTCGACCCATGTTTTAACGGGCTTAAAATATAATACGCATATTTTATTCTATAGTGCAGCAGTTAACCTTCAATACCGATGTGTTGTAGGTGTGATCTGTGGGTTTTGAAATGTCACAGCGATTTGGATAAAGTGTACAAGAAAGAAGGGACGTTACGCTTGTATAAGAATTATAAGATCTGTTCAGATCATTTCCAGGCCAGCGACTTTAAAAATCCTCGACTATACAGCCAAGGGTATTGTTACATTTTTACTCTAATTGGACGTAAATATTCCTCAAAGCATCACTATCGACAACATTTTCAAACTTTTCTTTCTTTTATCCCTCTTCTCAGATTAAAGTCGGGATTTTATAGATGTTCTTTCTGTTAGTAGGCTTCATATTAAGAGGAAAATTGTCCAGATATTAAATGTTAATTCATTGCATTATATGTGTAAGGAATGTGCCGATATTTTTATTGACAAATGTCTTAATGTGATGATACAATGTTTTTAAATGAGGAAAAAAGACAAATCCAACCGTAAGATTTCAGGCAGGTATGCTAAAGCTAAGAAAGTAATGCATAAATGAAAGATCAAGCCATTTCACAGCAGCCCATTTCACACCTTGTTTATATGTCTAATTTCAGTCTTCACCTTTTAAATAATTCTTCATTCATTTATCCAGAATTGCTTTAGCAACTTCGAAGTTAATATCTCAATACCACTTTCTTTCTAGACGTAACTTATTTATCCATTTCCGTATATACATTTCCATAGATATTTGAATTTAGCGCGATTTGTTCAGGTCAAGTCACCAGGAGCGCCACCGTCGAATTGTCTCCCATTTTATCAATGCGAAATCCGTAAGTGTCGTGTATTGTCTCTACTGTATTTGCTTCTATCAACCTTTAGGACCGGCAGGATTTCCACTGACCATCTCCAGAGTATACAGACACCAACTGGAAAGAGCACGACCAGGATTTTAGGTTTCCAAATTAAAAGAAACATAGTTGAGAAACAAAGGTTGGATTTGAGTGCAGAAAATGAATACGGCTGAGGGGAGAAACAATGGACTCCTACACATGATGTAGGCTTCTGGGCTTATGCCTTGTCAAGAAAATTAGGTGAAATTCTTTACGTTTCGCAGAGACCTGTACTCTGCGTCATCAGAAGAAAATCTCGACTTACCGCGAGAAGAAAGGCTTCTTGAAAGGCTTCAATGGACTCCAACTCTCTATTCTCGTGTGAACCCTGGATACAATGTACATGACGTCCCAAACTAGTAATATAAAGACAAGACGTAGCGGAAAGAGGGTAGAAATTCAGTAAGACTAACATTACTTTTATAGCGTGATAAGGATGTAATATGTTGGAAATCTTAAGTGGAATACCTTGTGGAGGAGCGATGTGTTCACTGCGACAGTTAAGAACCAACCCGCCATCCCCCAGAAATAATTTTGCTTTTATAACCTAATAGAAGTTATCACGCGCCATAGTCCATCGCCTAACTACGTACCAGCATTTCCATTGGGTGAGACGCTATGGGATATGACGTCACTCCTAGCAATAAAGTAAGTGAATTCCGTTACCAACCCGCTCACAAGAAATACACAAGTGTCCAGACCAATGGAGGTGTCACGCGGGATACTAGAGGCCTAGGGCCGCTTCGCGGCTTCTAACCTGGACGCCCTCAGGTCCAATGGCTTTGTCACCGACCAATGGTCTAACCAATCCAGACCAATGGCTTTGTCACGCCGGATACTAGAGGGCTAGGGCCGCTTACGCCCCCAGACCCCCTTTGATTGATCCAGACCAATGGTCTAACCTGTCCACACCAATGCTGTAACCAATCCATACCAATGGCTTTGTTACTGACCAATCGTCTAACCAATCCAGACCAATGGCATTGTCACTGACCAATGGTCTAACCAATCCAGACCAATGGCTTTGTCACGCGGAATACTAGAGGCCTAAGGCCGCTTCGCGGCTTCTAACCTGGGGGCTTACGCCCGCAGACTCCCTTTGCTTCATCCAGACCAATGGCTTTGTCACGAGATTCGTAAATAAAAGTAGCGCCGCTGCACTAGGACTAGTTCTTTATATAAACAGTTGGCAGCTCTGTCCACCGCACGATCAAGTCCTTCGCGAGCGAGAGAGAAACAAATGACAGTGCACAGTGACACACCTGCTAGCCCCTATGGCCTGGTTTCATCAACGTGGGTTAAATATTCTCTAACCCTGGGTTTGTTAACTTAGGGTTAATATTTTAACTCATTCTTACAAGTCACGCGTTTCACCAAGCTATTTCGGCAGAGGGTTAACTAACACCGCGTTAACCCTCGCAGGAAACAGCTGTCCTAATAATCAAGGAGGCAGTGACTAAAAATCAGAGATCATGAGCACACTTCTTGCGTGGTTCTTTTGTTTATTTCTTGCGCTGTATTTCGTTTTCTTCCTCAGGTCCATGGTAGATATTATTCTTTCGTGATCTTGAACGAAAAATGGAAGAAGTGCAGAAGAAAAATAGTGGCACGAATTTTTCTGCTTTAGAAAAATCCTTACTTATTGAATTAGCCACCGAGTACCGAAGTATTATAGAATGCAAGAAGATTGACGGTATACAGTTAAAAGAAAAGGAGGATACATGGAAAAGAATAACAGGGGATTAATAATATTGCCCACGTTACAGTGCGATCTACGAAACAACTGAAACAGTTCTATAAAAATTTTAGCTTCTCTGCGCCAAGAGTTGTTTTGAAATAGCAATATTACACACGGAAGTAAATATACAGTTTAATTTCAAAGTGCATTTCTGTGTAACTACTACGTAATACACAGTATAATGTTCATAAGTGTTGTACTATTGAAGTGGTGGTGTGCAGTTGCCTTCCTATAAGCCACTGCAGTGCTGTCGTTATCAATGTGAAGAATGATGTCATTCTCAATTCCAACATTCCTGTTCCTTCTCCTTCCTGTGAGATACTGACGCAGAGTCAAGTCCTGTGGGGGAAGTTAATCTCGGGTCTCCACAGCAATATTGTGTAATACCGCTGTTGCTACTACTACGGTCAATGTAGTTTCTTTTAGTTCGCAAGCCCAAGTTTGTTTCGATCAGCTGTGTATTCTAACCTCTCGCGAACTTCATCGACGAATTTTCTCACGACGGTTTTTAAAGTCTATCTCTTCAGATAGATTTTCAAAGTCTTTCCTTCTTATTATGGGCCCATTTCTGTTAGGAACACCGTTTAACAAATCTAAATAAAGCAACTATGCATCAAATGCATGATTTACTGTGGCCATATTGCTTTTAACCTCGAATAAACAGTTTAACCCAGGTGAAAGGCGGGGTTAACTTAACTCCGGTCTTAACCTAGAGTTAAAAATAACCCTCCTTGATGAAACGGAATGAACAGTCAAACTCAGAGTTAAAACTGTGTAACTCGGGGTTAAGGTTTAACCCACGTTGATGAAACCGGCCCTATATGGACAAAATTATAAAACAAATGTATAGAAACTGCTTCCATTCCCGACCAGTGGAGAAAGTCAATTGTGAAAGTTCTATATAAAGGCAAAGGAGACCCAATAGATCCCAATAAGTACAGAGGCACAGCACTGGAAAACTGCCCCTTCAAAATATTCACCAAAATTATAACAGGAAAAATAAATGAGGAAATAAATGAGCATCTGCCAGAGAACCAATTTGGTTTTAGGAAGGGACGATCTACCCTAAACGCTATTGAACTCCTGCTAAACCAAATCAGGGATGCCTTAGAAGACAACGGAAAATATTACACCATCTTCATAGATTTTACTAAAGCTTTTGACCTGATAAACAGGAAGCTAGTGATAGACAAGCTTAAGGAGATGCTAGGCACGAACAACATATGGACCTATCTCATCACATCAATACTGCAATGGAACGAAGTACGAGTTTCGGATAACCTCACTCTATCAGATCCAATAGCTCAATCAAACGGGGTCCTACAGGGTGACCCACTGAGTCTTTTGCTGTTTATAGTTGCAACCGCAGATGTCCTAAGAATTACCCAAAATGAGGGAGTATTTTCTTGCGCGTATGCCGATGATATTGTAATTGGCTCAAGAGACATAACACAATTACAGGAAACTATAAATGACGTCCAAAACTGGTGCTCCGAAAACAAGCTGTTCATAAACATCTCAAAGACAGACACCATGGTGTTCAGGAAAGGAGGGAGAGTACCCGCCTCAGCAAAGACCTTCATTCGGGATAAAAAATTAAAGATAGTATCAGACTTCAAATATTTAGGCATCACCCTGCAATCGAGCGTATAGACCTCGTGCGCATGGATGTTGCTGCGCTCTGGCGGCAAGTTGCTCGAATAGTTCATGTGATTTGCTCTCGTCAGTGAAGTGAAGCAACGCGATTATCAGCCTGCGTTTGTTGAGATACGAAATCAAATTCGTGACGGAAGAAAGTTCTACAAAGAGTAGAACAAATTGGTCTGTGGTTGGATGTAACTATTCCTATACAAATTGTCCTCCTGGAACGAAATTCTTCGTATTCCCAAACAATAAGCACACATTTGTACCTAACTCTTTCAGACAAAATTGTACGTCTCGTAGGTGTCTTAGTGAACTTCAGTCCTCCGATCAATAAAACAGACGACTAGTATATTTTAGGTAAAGGCCTAAACTTAAACATGATTATATAATTATTGAATTGCACATGATTACATCGATTTAGTTCACTATTTTTAATTAATTTTTTTTACTTCTAACTCAAGTAGAAATTATAGCATGTTTGAAAAATCTGAATAGTGGTAAAATCTATCCTTGAGTATGGTAACAATGTAACACTATGCATAACGCTTGACAATTAGTGGAAGGTAATGTTCGAAATAAAACCTCCGTGCCGTGAGAATAATATTTGAAAGGAATTCTTCTTTTCTGGAGACACCCACTTTCACACTTTTCTTTGGAGAATTTACAAAAAGTCGCGGGAGTTGTGGTTCAAAATATACAATGATGCCTGTACCTGGGTGTAATATACGTGAGTTTCCTTAACTTGATATCGCCATCAATGTCAATATACAAATTTGGAACATTACACATGTTCTCATCAATCACGGGCTTTTCCCAACACGAGTAAGGGAACTTAATCTCCAAAAGAGAGGATTAGTCCTGACCTAGCACTATCCCATCCAGGCTACTAGGGTTGCTCTTCGTTTATTTAACAAACCCAGCTGTGACACGCAAAATTGGGACGATAAACAGAACTCCTGAAGTGCCTTCAGCTCATTATCTCTGCCATATCTCACTGCAGGACTGTTTATGTCCTTAGAAAGAAGCTGAGTTGGCAGTTTATTAAAATCTCCACTCTGCAGTGTCATGTTCTTGTGAACACTCTGGCTGGCAGATATGTGTAATTGTCTTTGATCGAACCACGCAGAGCCCTAGTCGCAATCGCAATAGCATACGTCTACGATTTTGTGACTTTTACGTTGTCATAACAAAAATTCAGGATGTCACTTTGCAACGTGCACTCATAATAATTGTTTGGCACTATTGATATCTTACCACTTGACAAGTAATTTATTCCATAGCATCTAAACAGTTTATTAACGTTTTGAAGGTCTAATTGCTGTAGACACTGAAGCAAAAGTCTTGTTTCGCTCTGTTCTACAGCCATCATCCACGGTAGCTTCAACAGTCGAATTGGAGATAATTAAGGATTCACCTTCACACTCGGCCTTCAAAATTCTTGTAAAAGCAGTCTATAAATTTAATTTTATCATATAGTTCAGTTTTGCTGAATGTTTCAAATCCCTCACTTTCCAGTACGCTACAAACTAGCCGCTTACTTAATCTGTCCTTGAACATTTCTCCTAAATGTTCACCTTTAGAATATTCTGCGGCAACATTTTTCGGTTTTTCCCATTGTTGCATAAAGGAAATCTTCGAATAATCTTTCTGTATTAATATAAATGCAAAGCGCAGCAAAATGCTTACAGCATTTGGGAAGGCTTGCTTTGCATTCACACTCGGCTGGCTGAATATTCCTGTTGCAATCGATCTGTTAAATGTTAAAACAAGACTAGCATTAATTAATGAAAAAATAATTTACAACGGCAATGGACACGGAAAATGTGTACTGTATATTAAAGTTATGTTTGAAATTAATAGTCTGTATATACATATGACTTATGGTGCAAAAAGAAAGGTAACTATTACTGTAAGTTTAACTGCATAAGGCGTTTGATTAATGCTCGTTTCCCTCAAACAGAAGCTGGATATTTCTTCTCCCAATCGTTCTTTCACCTGGAATATGTGATTACTGAAATATGACTTATCCCAACGAATATTCTGAAAGTCCACACAAATCTCTATGGACGACGACAGTTCAGCTTAAATGGCTTCCTTCACTGTCACACTTGATTCTCCCGCACAAGCCACTACACACAGTCGTCACATGAATGTTCTGAGCGAGTTGCCGCTAGGAGCGCCAGCAGGTAAAATTTCGCCATTCGCACGAGGTCTATATTGTTTCACAAAACATGTCACAGAAAAGGCAACTCGAGCAATGATGGTAATGCATGAAACATTAGATCATTTAGTCTGGAGACAGCAATGTTGCTATTCAGAGTAAAAATTCTTCCAATAATGACTTATGGCATTGAAATTATCTGGACACATTTAACAACGAGGAACTTATCAACCTTGGAAAAGGTGAAAGCGAACTATATAAAGAAGGTGATAGGTGTATCAAAAAAGACACGATCTAGACTTGTATCTCTCCTCGCAAGGGAATCATTTCTCATAGAAGATCTCAGGACAAGTATGCCACTACTGAACACCGGTGCATCAAAGAAACTGCTAGCAAATCTGACGGAGAAGAGAGAAGAAATCCAACCAGACTTCTATGGCACAGGGGCAATGATAGATCGCTCGTGGACAAAAGCTAATTTTGAATTAAGACATGTCATTACAAGATTAGCAGTTCACGGTTTTCATCACCTACTCTGCAAATCAAAACACATCCATGACCCAAGTATAGACTGTGACTGCAAACTATGTGGAAAAACGTGTGAACAGTACCACATTGAATTCTGTACAAGAAGAACAATGTCTATAAGTAATTATGCAAATATGTAACCCATCAATGTAACCTATATTCTCTGTTATGGCTATTTGGCTGCATTAAATATATTAATTAAATCGCGCCTGGATGCGTAGTGCTGGAAAATGTAAGGTGTTCTGAATGTTTGGTAATCTTACTGTTAATAAATCCAGTCTGTTCTACTGGTTCATAGAAGTCCTATTTGTCCTTCAACCGTTTGGTTTAAGTATCGGGATTGCGTTTGGAGTGGCAGGTATGTTGTTGGTTAATGTTCATTCGAATTATTGTTTTGTTAGATGCGTATTGTGCATGTAGCGATACGTTGTGCAGTTACATTTCGTTTGTATTACTTAAATAAGATATTCTGCGTTGAGGAATTGTGATTTATACCATTTTACACTGTGTCCAAATCTCTCGCATATTGTCGATAATGAGTCTTAACCATGTACTTTTGTCAATCTTCCAAATCTCAATAAGGAGTCCTGCTAAAGTTCAGATTTCCACATATATCTCTGTATATAAAACAGCATTATTGTCATCTTGCGTTAAGATTTACACCTATGCAATTGGCTTTGTATTTGAAAAGTTGTAAGGAAGAGTGGTAGTTTTACTGGAACCGATATCTAACTTTTAAAGGTATGGAGAGTCTTTCTGATGTGCTACGCTACTTTGTAGCCTACGAAAGATGTTAGCACTAATGTTCCAGGTTTAAAATCTTGAGATTTTTCGTTTAGGTTATCAATAAGATTATATTTATTTTTGTAGAATTTCCTGGTGTTATCTCAGAAATTCTGTATCATCTCATTACCCCACGACAACTGGATCCAGTTGATAGCCAGTATTTATTCCGGACGTCTTCTATTTGGGACGTGATGTGTGCACCTCTCTTCTTTTATGCCGCGGAAAGTTGTCTTTGTCTCTTCTGGAAGGACTAAATTTCGGCTATGTAAAGCTTAAAATGTAGTTATTTGCATATAAAACCCACAATACATTATTACAATGACCAGTGATGGCCAGAGCAAATAAATTTGCTACACTTCAGTATCCTCCCACCCCCCATGGTGAAATATACAATTAAGAAGTCAAGTCATATAAATCTTACCTCGTATAGTGTGTATGGGAGAAACTGAGTTATTCTCTGTCACAGCTGAGAACCAACCCACCTGCCCTAATAAGTATGTTTACTTCATAGTAAAATATCTCGAAGTAACAGATATATTTCAAAGTAGCCAGCTTAACAAGTCCTGCCATTAACTGAAATTATTTCAGTGGGCATTACCTACATAATTCAACAGACAGGTCTCATTACCACATTGGGAAAAATTTGAGCTCATAAACATTTAGACCAATGGTCTGACTCCCTTCTAGAGGCTCTCTGTGAAGCACCTCTAGTTTGTGTCATTAGTGAGGACATGTGCAGACTGATAAATAAAGAGTGCTTCAGTAATGGTTGATAGCATTGTTGGAGCAAGGATGCAAGATGCCTGCTGACAAGACCCTGAGTGGTGTGCTCTCGCATTGCTAGATGATGGAGCATACTGATGTTCTGTGTACCCTCTTCTTAAGACATAACTTTTCTCACTTCTGATGTTGATATTCATATTACAAAGACATTTTTAAGACATGAAAAGGGGATGATAACATGGAAGACTTGCTTTTGAGTGTTAACTTAGTTAAAATAACCCCAAGTTTTTCAGTTTGCCAAATGAAAGATACATGTTTAGAAATCACTAACCGGGTGAGTTGGCCGTGCGCGTAGAGGCGCGCGGCTGTGAGCTTGCGTCTGGGTGATAGTAGGTTCGAATCCCACTATCGGCAGCCCTGAAAATGGTTTTCCGTGGTTTCCCATTTTCGCACCAGGCAAATGCTGGGGCTGTACCTTAATTAAGGCCACAGCCGCTTCCTTCTAACTCCTAGGCCTTTCCTATCCCATCGTCGCCATAAGACCTATGTGTGTCGGTGCAATATAAAGCCCATAGCAACAAAGAAAAAAAAAAATCACTAGAACATAGTTGTGATTCTGGCTGATGCAGCATTCTAAAAACAAGAGACTCTCAATGGCAGCTATCAGTATCTGCATGTACAAAGGAGTAGAGCACTGTAAGGAATTAAAGTATGGATAATAACTGGTTGTGAGAAAACAGAGTTAAAGCCTTTGAAATATGGTGTTTCCACAAGTTGCTGAAGGTAATTTGGATTAAATGGGTTACAACTGCAGATATAGTAAATCAGCTTGTTGAGAGGAGAACAGTTTTGGAAAAAATTGATCCTAAGAAGGGAAGGATTGTTAGAACACATCTCAAGACACAGGGAACTTGTTTATTTTGATTTTTAAGGGAATTCCTCAGGAAAAGAATGGTAGGAAGTTACTAGACATGTATGACAAACAATTAGAGTTTATGCAGGTCATTATACTTATGTAGAAATAAAAATATTAGGGTAGGACAATTTCACTGAGACCTGCTTCTAACCAGGATGTGTATCTGGCTGTTTGGGCTAGTCAGTGGATTTTCGTGTAGTTTGCTGTAATTCAGTCCTGAACAAACCACATGTGATTTTAAAAATGTAAACTCATGTCCATTTTGGTTTAGTTTTGTGTAAAACTATATGACCTATGGCTAATATCATGATATTGATAGCCATATAAGCCTCTAAATCCTATGACCATGATGAAAAGTTTAGTGTTGTAAAAGTGGAGGTTGAGCGTATATGATCGCAATATTGACAGTCGTGTGAAAGTGTATGTTCTATAGCTTTGATCGCAATAGCAGCTACCGTGCATGTTGGCCATGCGGTTAGGGTCATGCAGCTGTGAGCTTGCATCCAGGAGAAAGTGGGTTCGAACCCCACTATCAGCAGCCCTGAAGATGGTTTTCCATGGTTTCCCATTTTCACACCAGGCAAATGTTGGGGCTGTACCTTAATTAAGGCCATGGTCACTTCATCTCCACTCCTAGCCCTTTCCTGTCCCATCATTACCATAAAACTTATCTGTGTCGGTGCGACGTATAACAAATAACAACAATAGCAGCTGTCTTATAAACCTGGATGTTCTCTGATTATGATCACTATATTGATAGTCAAGTAAAGCTAGACGTCCTATTACTTTGATCATGATATTGACAGTCCTGTAAAACTATAGATCCTTGGCTAAGATCATGGTATCATTCATAGAAAACCTGAGGTCCTATAGTTATGAGGATGATAACAACAATTGTGTAAAACTTGGAGTTCTGCTATGATTAAGATATTGACAATCATGTTAAACTACAAGCTTGTTCCTTATTCTATGGAATAATTACCTATACAACAACAGCACCAATAATAATATGTTTTTTGGCTCATGTTTCAGTGGAAGTAATTTGTAATGCCAGCACCTTCTACTACTTCATCTGCAGTGTGAAATGGATCTTGAAGTCGAGATCAAAGAGGAACCAGTCTGGCTGGAAGAAACAGACAACATTTCACTTGTAAGTGCAATATAAGGATCTCATGCTCTATTGGCTGTATGCAGTGAGCAATATCTTAAAAAGAACTCTCAAGAACTAACACACAACAAGTACATGTTTTGGCCCCTTTAAGTTTTCTTCAGCCTTAAAAGAAACTTACAAATTTAAAAACACTTTAAAGAACACTAAGGGCAGTCATTACAAAATATTAGTTTGGAGTTTCTTGTCATAGAAAGAGAACAATAAAACCACATACATGAAGAAGCATATAAAAGCTCACATTTTTGAAGCCTTTGCTCATAAGTTATCTTTGGAAAGTATGAGCTATTGTGAATAAAGTACATACATCTATGGGTCTACTAATCAGAAACATATAGACTACAGGCCTGTATGGTGTTCGATGAAGACTTTTGATGGAATTTCTGACATATATTTTAGCTCCCGATAGAGTATAATGTCAGGGTGGAGGAATTGCAGCACTGCTTGGTATCAGTGTTCTTACGATGATAATTACCCAGTTGTTCTACATAAAGAATGTCTGTTTTATGTATCAGTACTATGGGAGTTCTGCCATGTAGCAACACATATCCTTAAGATGGATCTCATATTAAATAGGTTTTTATGACATTTTTATGGCCTTGTTGGAACATGTTTATTTGTATATCCAACCATGTTTACAATTCTTTACCCATATGTCCTTCATTTTCTTAATACGAGTATTTCTTCTGTCCTCTTGACTGGGGAAGTCGTTTTGCTGGTTGACCTCATCTTCTGGTACCCTCCAATCCTGGATTTTTGTTTAAAGATGTGTCTTTCTACGAAATCTTTTTCGGTTATCCTGCTCAGCCTCAAGTCGTCAGCCATTGTTTGCTGCTAGCTAGGTTTGCCTTTGAGATTCCAAACTTGCGTTAGGATCTGTTAAGTCAGCCTGCTATCAAGATATACAGAACACGTGACAAAAGAGATTCAATGTCCATTGTCTGGTGATGTCTCCTTCCATTTTAATTGGGTCCTAAGATAATTCTCCCTGTCTTTTCTGGTTCCTCCAGTTCTTGTTTTAGGATTTTATTTCTCAATCTCAGTGTTTCTCACTTCTGGCCTTAAAAGTACGTTGTAGTGTCAGATGTTACTCTCCGTAATAATGCTCTCTTCTTGTATGTCTCAAGAGTCTTCATGTAGGCTACCTTCATTTTAATTAATCTCACCTCCGTATCCTGTTTTTCATTATACCTCACATCTAGCCACTCTCCTAAATATTTGAAATCTTCACCATTTGTATTGCCCTGTGCTGTTTTTGTCCTAAATGCACTCTTCTTAATATTGGCCATACCTTCTTTTGTGATTTTGAGTCCTATTTTTTTATCCCTGATGATAAAGTTCCTTATTGTGTTACTCAGCTGCTTCAACAGATGGTTCTAGAATTGCAAGATTATCTGCAAAATCCAGGGAGGCTATGTGAAGTCTAATTTTAGTTCTCCTAAAACTGAGTCCACTTTGGTTTTCCTTTCCTTTAAGAGCTTTATTCCATTCCATGACCTTTTTTAACGCACATATAGGAGGATAGTTCATAATACATCCCCATATTGGATTCCAGTTTTGATGTCAAAGGGTTCTGCAATTTCAAATAAAAACTTCACCTTTAATTTGGTATTAGTCAGGGTAACTTTGATGATATTTCTAGTCTTATTGTCTAGCCCAGACTATTCCACAATGTTTATCAATGTCTTCCTGTCAGTGAAATCATAGCCCATCTGTAAGTTTATGAAAATGATCACTAGGACTGTTTTCCTTAGTTTGGCAGGTGCAATTATAATTTTTAGGTTATAGCTTAAGTATTTTATTTAAATGAAACAAAATTTCTGTTAACTAGACAGATAACAAACTCGTGAGCCTCCATGGTTTCTGCTGTGATATTGCTGCAATTCTGGTTACCTGGTTGTAAATAGTGCAACAGCTGTATTGACATGTCTTAAAAATAGAAAACATGGTGACACAACAACCTTATTTTTATTTTATTAGGATGGTAAGACTCATCTTAAGACCATTAGATTTTAGGAATGATATTTATAAGGTGAGGGTGGTAATGGTTGGCTGAGACTTGCACATGATGGACAGATAGGATTAAATGAAATATTCAGTAGTTTTCCAGAAAACCAGAGCGTATGACAGTGTTCACTTGCATTGTCCTAGTCAGTAGACTGTTTACCATTTTTATATCGGGTATTTTTTTGTTATTTATCTTTGCATGTATATTGATGATTCATCTTTTTATTTTGTTACAGAGATTACTATGATAATGAGCAAAAAGGAAGTATATTACAAGTGTTTGATGAGTAGCAGATTATTGAACAACTTTGGATTATAGCCTTCATACTCTAAAATTATTTCCAGGTTTTGTAAGCAGTCAAATTCTTGTTCTGATGTTTAAATCATATTGTTAACACATTGCCTAGGGAAGGATCTACTACCTCCGGGATACTCGCAGAATTATTGGCCGTATAAGTGAGGCCTATAAAACATAAATGGTTCTAGGACTCTGTTTTCATCCTTATTTGTCCATCCATCAACCTCACTCTCATTACTATCACTGGCATCTTCACTCGTATTATTGTTGCCGTCAACAGACTCGTCTGAACTGAATGTCGCACTTTCACTTCCGTGCGTATATTTTGATGTTTTTAAAAGGAAAGAAAAATTCCACCTAATCAATACATTTATTTTCTTGCAAAGTATTACAATCTAGGACCGGTTTCGACCCGGTCCTAGATTGTAATACTTTGCAAGAAAATAAATGTATTGATTAGGTGGAATTTTTCTTTCCTTTTATGAAGATTGGTAAATGTCAATACGGAAAATGAAATTCATAAATCAAGATATTTTGATGTTGACGGACACGCATCTTCACAATCACTAATACTTACATTTTCGCAATCAATAGGGAGATCAGATAAACTATCACCATGCAATTCTCCAAATATTTCATCATCGTTCAGGCTGTCTTTGCTACGGCGCGCCATGCTGACACCTGACAATACACTCGGTCACTCGGTACTGAGTTTTATGAATCCACACTTCCTGTGCCAAAAGCACAGTCAAGGAAAGAATATATCCGGCTACATTCCGATCAACAAAGACTTAATTTGTAAACAACACAAAACATTTCGATTAATGAATGGCAAAGAGGATAAAATCACACAAGAAAGAACCAATGTGAGAAAATGTTAATTTACGTAGCCGGTCACCTGCGCACCAATACGAAACTTTAATAGAGCAAATGCCTGAAAAGCTTTACATCTCTTACGTTTTTGACATTTTGACATGCTCTATTGGTGAAAAATATCAAATTCCCTCCATGGGAATTTAGAATTTTCCAATACGAAACTACGTTAATTAACGTAGCCCGTCATTAATGTGTTAAATAAGTGGTCAATAATTAACAAAATATAAGCAAGTTACTTTTGAAATTGAAATATTAAGTGTATGGACAGATGCTGACACTGTTTTGATGATGACAGGCTGAGTTGCTCAGACAGTTGAGGCACTGGCCTTCTGATCCCTACATGGTGGGTTCGATCCTGGCTCAGTGCGAAGGTATTTTGAAGGTGCTTAATTATGCCAGCCTTGTGTTAGTAAATTTACTGGCATGCAAATGAACTCTTGCGGGACTAAATTCTGACACCCTGGCATAATCAAAGACCGTGAAATTAGTTAGTGTAAAGTAAAACCAATAAAATTACTATTGAAACCAGCCAGCAGTAATAGAAACATCATTCCCATTCATAACATATTATGGATATATCTGTCCTTGCATCTTAATGGATTTGTCAGTGATGTACCCAACCTTGTGCGGATATTGTCTCCAGAAAAATGTACTGCTTGTTCTATACTGAGCCCATAACGGTTATTCATGAAAGAGAAAACAGATTTTGAGAGGCATAAAAGTTGTTGAAGTTCAGTTCAGTTGTGTACTCTGTAGAATGTCCAGCCAGGTTCTTGGCCTAATGATCAGTATTGATTCCTTTAGTTTAGAGGCTCCTGGGTTTGATCCATGCTCAGGTACGTGATGGTAATGGCATTGGGGACTTGTCTTCGTGTTTGTCACCCCTTGATACTTGCATGAAACATTGCGCTATGAACCACCACAGGAAAACATTATTCCTAATAGAAGGGGCATGTGGCTTTAAAAGAGGACCAAGTGCAACACGGGATGTGAGGAAGAAGGAGAACATATAAATCTGCTTGTTGTTCCATTTATCGCAGTTCTCTGCACGTAACATTTTAAATGCACCAGAGTTTTCCTTTTGATATTTTAGAGATTTTAGTCATGTCCAACACAATTGTCATAGAAGAATACTGTCATCCTAAGCTAATTCAGCCTGTCTGCAAAATTTGAATAAATTGGGTTTTGAAAGTGTGTTTCAACAAATGTTCATTTCAAAATTAGCATAACTACATCAAACTTGAGATATTTGCCTTTTTATAGCTTATGTTAAAAATTGCTGTTTAGGATGACTTGAAATGAGCAAAATGGTGCATTTTAGGTTTTCTTGGGTTAAACAATGCATCTGGTAGAGGATATGGTGAGTGTGCTAATGAAATACTAGATTTGTTGATAGCATTAAAGAGACAAAAACAGTAAAAAATCTAAAATATCATTTATCTCAAAACAAGTATTTTGCACATTATTAGCTTACAACAGCAGAATAGACAAACGCTCATTTTATTCCTCCAACGTGAATAACAGCTCTCGGTCTGACTCGACATCATTCATCCTTTACTGCCTTCAATCAGGTAGCACGTCCCAATCAGTTGTTTACCAAGTCTTTTCTTAAATAATTTCAAAGACCTTGGAAATTTATCAAACATTTTGCTTGGTAATTCAATTAATTCCCTAATTCTTCTTCCTTTAATGAATATTTGCCCCAATTTGTTCATTTGAAATCCAACTTTATGCCTGTATTTTCTACCTTTAAGAATTCCATAAAAGCTTATTCGTCCACTAATGTCATTCTTTTCCACCTCTTAATTGATAGCTTAGTACATACCACTTGGTCAATCAGTTTGAAGTTTGCAGCATTTTTGTAACTCCACTTTTTTGTCAGATATCCCCTGGAACAAATTGTGCACTTTGCTTTCAATTGCTTCTAGTCCGTGCATCAAGTAATCCTGATGTGGATCCCAAACAGTGCGTTCATACCCTAATCGGGGCCTTACCAGAGACCTCGATGCCCTCACCTATCTCTTTATGTCAACACCTAAATATTCTCATAACCATGTGAAGAGATGACGTTTGTTTACAATCTCATTACTGTGAGTACCCCAGTGGAGATGTTTTCATAATACTTATATTGATACCTGAGAGGTATAGATCACAAGAGGGATTCTGAAACAGCATGGCTGGCTCCCCACTGAAGGTTAGGGCAGAGAGAGTGCCACCCCCTAAGTTTGTCACAGAATACTACATCACAACCTTTCAATAGCAAAAAATTGCTTTTTTGTTTGCTTTGAGCCTGAACTACAACACATTTCCCTAAAACACGATTATGATAAGGCTGCTAATTTCATATTTAATTGATATTCATGGTATCTTACTTCCCAAATTCTGTGCAATGTGTTTTCTGGTATGGGTTAGAACAAATTTGTTCTCATTCTTGTCCTTGCTCTGACGATATGATAGAGATATGCGAGTACAGCCAGTTCCTATAAGAAGTGGTCTGAAAGTGTTGCAATTACTTTTAGTAGTGCATAGATATCTGTGCAACCAAGTGAGTTGGCTATGGGTTTTGGATCACAGAGCTGTAAGTTTGCATCCATGAGATAATGGGTTTGAATCCCTCTGTCTGCAGCCCTAAGAATGGTTTTCTCTAGTTTCCCATTCCGATACCTTAATAAGACAGTAGTCACTTATTCCTAGTCCCAGTTCTTTGGTATTCCATCACTGCTATAAGACATGTCTGTGTTGGAGCAGTGTAAAACAAATAGTAAAAAAATATGTTTCAGTGAGTTTGGCAGACCGATTGACTTACTTGGAGATGAAGGTAACTTGCTCTTCATTTCTGTAGGATAACTCCTTAATGCCAGTTGATTGTAGATCTGTCTTTTAACTGAAGATTTTACATACAACAGGGGAGATGGAAGAGATATATTAAACACTGAGATGTATTTTGATATTGTAAAGTTCCTTTTCTGAATTTTAATGTGTTATCTTCTTTAGGAGAAGTGTAATCATTATCAGTGTTTGTGAATATCTTTCTTGATATCCCAGTGATTATATAAAGTATTTTATATATAGTATTAATTATGATATTCTTTACATCCCACTAATTCATTTTGACAGTTTCTGGAGATGCCAAGGGGCCAGAATTTTGTCCCACAGGAGTTTTTTTTACATGCCAGTAAATGTATAAACACGAGGCTGACGTATTTGAGCATCTTCAAATACCACCGGACTAAGTCAGAATCGAACCTGTCAAGTTCGGGTCAGAAGGCGACAGTAACGTCGCCTGCCAAATTGGGGTCAGAAGGCGACAGTAACATAGCCAGAGTCGAAACTGCCATGTTGAGGTCAGACGGCGACAGTAGCGTTGCCTGCCAAGTTGATGTCAGAAGGCGACAGTAGCGTAGCCTGTTAAGTTGGGGTCAGAAGGTGACAGTAGCATAGCCTGGCAAGTTGGAGTCAGAAGGCAGCAGTAGCGTAGCCTGTTAAGTTGGGGTCAGAAGGTGACAGTAGCATAGCCTGGCAAGTTGGAGTCAGAAGGCAGCAGTAGCGTAGCGTGTCAAGGTGGGGTCAGAAGGCAACAGTAGTGTAGCCTGCCAAGTTGAGGTCAGAAGGCGACAGTAGTATAGTCTGCCAAGTTGGGGTCAGAAGGCGACAGTAGCCGATGGGGATTTACATATCTGTTGGCTCTACAGTTTTATCGCTGAATGTTTATTCAGTTTATCATCAGTTTCTGTTTATTTTCTATTTGTAGTAAACCCACGGAGGTCGAACCTCTGGTAGCACCCCCTGGCTATGCCCCTGGAAGGCGAGTGCCTCAACCATCTGAGCCACTCAGCCCGGTGGTTTTATGTGTTACAAAAAAGTATCCCTGAGCATTGAAACAGGATGGTGTACTACCCCCTTGGTGTTAGGTATACCCTGTGTGAAAAAATTTTCCGTAAAATTTAGTAAAATATTCAAGTTAACTCAAACACTGGCAGGTAATGAATTATAATGTTCAAGTGTTGTTGACTAAATTGGCAGATGAGTTCAAAGAGCTAGCCTAATATGTATTCTTTTCCACAGGAAAAGTTTGAATTTGTATCAGAAGTAAAACCCCTGAAACAAGAAAACAAATCAGAGTTAAGACAACCAGTGCCAATTCAGGAAAATACATTTGAGGTAATACAATATTTCATAAGCCATTGTCTGATAATGAAAATAGTGGTTGAAGGGATTTAAGTTGGTACTGCATATGTTCATAAGATAATTATATATTTTTATATGATTGGTAATTTTCTTAATTAATTTTTATTCTTCCTTCAAGTAGTTCCTAGATCTGCCACTAGATTTGATGCAGCAGTTGGTATAATTTCTCCACTACATGTCAAGTGGTAGCTGGTATCTTTGATTTTAAACTTATGACTGTATTAATTTCTTCGAAGTAAGAGTTTCAGTTAGTTATTATTATTTTGTTACATTTATTGACACTGTGTAGGAAAACATTAGAAAACTATAGAACTGACTTCATTAAAATCTCCTCATTTGAAATCATCATGTCTGAAGATCCTCTGAAATGTAGCTTTTATAGGATTGCAAGATTTCCTTCATAATATTGTAGTTTTCTTCAAGTAGTTCCAAGAGTACTGTAAAGCACACTAAATGTTGTGTGACCACTATGATTGTTCCTAGGGCCTCAACTTTCTCTACACCACCACCCAGCCCTAACTTACACAAAATACTTACATCGTGGACTGGTCGGAACAGGCTAGAGACTGCCAGGAACTGAATTTGTGACTCTTAAACTTATGAAAGGAAGTAGAAAAGGCATATACCAGCAATAAAACATTCGGATCACAAGAATAAGGTTTATTAACATAACATACAATTCAAATGAGTATGCAAAGAGCGAAATAAGTTGGGGATACAGAGAAAATGGTACTCATGTTTATAGACATAAAGAAAATTGTACACGCGGTCTTTTTTTTTTTTTTCTTGCAACCACAGAATTCTGCTTTGTAAACATCAACAAGGATGCTGCAGAGAGGCGTTACACAACGCGATCACAATCGTGATCAAAGTAGATCTTTAATGGAAAAATAAATTACCTTATGGCGCTAAGCATTCCCTTCTCCAGATTGAGAAGTTGGACACGCGTGAAAGAAACAAAACATTACTTTAAAAGTGACATAATCAAAACATTCAGTAATATTGGACATGAATTCCAATTATCCATTCAAAGATGCAAGCACAACAATTATCTCGAAAGAGACAGCATCCCCAGATAAAAACACCTGGCAAGGAAAACAAAACAAAACAAGGAGACTGACAATTAAAAGTATGGCATATGCATATATATCACGCTTTTCGAGTTTGCATGGACTTGAAAATTATTTAAAGGTCGTTCGAGGCCCGATGGAATTGTAACGATTCATAAGAAGCAGTTTCTTACTAGTAGAATCATTGGTGAGCGCTCGGCGGTGATTATCAGACTGAGTGTTCCATCTGAACTGCGTTCTCCTGCCATCTGTAAGTGCTCCGTGAAGTACTGAGTCGCTCCTTTTAGTCCTTATAGTCGAGTACGACAATGTATATGTGGTTGTGTTTTGTTTCCTAGTTGTTGTTTGAGATCGGTGAAGGAACACTCTTGGAATCTGGTCGCAGAAACTTGATTTTAAAAGAAACTCAATCAATAAGGAGAAAAGACAGGCGAGATGAGGCTCATTTTCGACCCCTGTTAAGTTTGTGGCCAACCGGCCACAAATTCTGGTTGGATTTGTGGTTTGTTCAAAATTCTTATATTTACTTCAGAGAAAATGTAAGTACCCTGCATGATGAAATCTGCATGAAAACACTTTTCTACCGAGGTATTTCCAGAATGCTCAAGATATTTTGTTTGGACTGAATAAGTTAAAAGATTCGAATTGCGAGTATGTTTTAAACTACAGTTATCACGCGTTAGCTCTTAATCTGGCGTTAATAAGATGTAATTTTTCTTAAAATCGCGATTCAGATTTCTTATGTATATTGTAAATTTTCATTTCAAGACCCTTCTTGTAACACCAAGTTAAGCGTTATTTGGTGGATCACAGATGAAAATCGGTAAGTTGGAGTTGTTTGGTCGATGTCTATCTGATAAAATTTGGAAGGCATGTTTTAATCGTGACACGTGATCCGTTTCTATAGGAACTGTGGTAAACAAACATGTACTCCCTCTGTTGATATAAACAGCTGATGGTTGCCGATTGTATCTTTGATCCGGTATGACGACTCGTATTGAACTCCAATTTACTAATCCTTAAATTGAAACACCTCTTCCTGTCCCCGTGGTTTAATTTATTGATGAATTTGCTCCATTTCTTCTACAACTTGGTAACATTATTTTACCCTTCGGTTATTTCACTGAATTCATATTAGAAGTGTCGAGAAACAAGTCTCAACTTACCGTTATTTAATTCACTGCTACTCAACTAATTTAATTGATTGATAATTTTGATTTTCAAGGATTGTGATCTAAAGGATTATTTCTTATATTTTCAAGGGTCGACCCAAGTTATATTATCTTTTCTTTTAGTGTAATGATTATTTTCTCCATTTCCTTTAATCATCGTATTGTAAGTCCGAGTGTTATTACCGTTCTTTGAGAATTGAAATCCTGTTTCATTAAAGTAGTTTAAATTTTAAAGCTGTCTTTTCCTTATAGTCAGGGGCTGCCTGGGCGAGGCGGTAAAGGCGTGCTCGGCTCGCCCGGAAGGACGTGGGTTCGATTCCCCATCAGGAAGTCGTAATTTTAAGAAACAAGATTTCCACTTCCGGAGGTGCACATGGCCCTGAGGTTCACTCAGACTACACCAAAAATGAGTACCAGGTTAATTCCTGGGGGCAAAGGCGGCCGGGCATAGAGCTAACCACTCTACCCCCATCAAGTGCCGAGGTTACGGATAGTGGAAGCCTTTACCTTCCACTCCTCCAAGGGCCTTCATGGCCTGTATGGAGATGACTTTGCTTGCTTTTGCTTTTCCTTATAGTCAGTACATTCTCTTGGTTTTGATTCACATAGCCTCTAGGACCAAGTGTTTGTTTTGCACGATTCTTCTTCTTAGGACCTAGTGGTAAGTAATTCATTTCGGTAGTTTACTTGAAAGGTCCAGTGTTGTCCAACTGCTACCGATTGGGAAGGTTTTGGAGACAGCAAGGTAGAGTTGCCTCTTATACTGTAGTGTTGTTACAAACGGATAAAACAGAAAGAAAAATATGTTGAAATAAACAAGGAATCAGGCGCGTAATGCCAAGAGGAAACATAATAAGCGGAATAATGACTGTGTAAAAAGTAACAGCCGTGAGATGCAGAAAAATAACATAAATCTAACCAGCCAATCCATACAAACGAACGCACTCACAGCGTAGAGACCAAATATGTAGTGGTTGTCAAGACACGTTACGGGACGATCCGTACAGCATGACAAAGCAAAATCACTGGATCACCGCATACTAGGCCAGGCTTATCCAATTACAATTGTGACCAAACAGTATGCACACTACATGATATATTCATATCACCTTGCCTAAGGCGAACATGAAATGTAAACATTAGCGTAAAACAAAATCAACCCCTAACAAGCTCAGCCGGTTTATGAGATGAAGAAAAATAATAAAAGGTCTCAAATCAAAACCACAGGCAAGCACCTCATTCACACAGATCGACGTTATCCTCCGACCTCACGTATGAATAAATGTACAAAAAACAGGTGCAGGAAAGGAAAGACATATAAGTTCTGCAGCAAATGAATAATGAAAAGCTTGCAGAACAGGAATCTGAGAATACAATATCAGCATATCTACAACAAACCAAAAAAATATATAAATACCTTAATCCTCATAGGATAGAACCCGGCAATTTTATATAATTGTGAACATTGACTCTAGAATGAGATTTAAACCTAAGAATTTCATTTTTGTCCATATTGAACTGAGAATGGATGATAGGAAAACTTAAAACGGTCCACCTTTTCAATACAAAAATGTTATAGTTTATTTATAACATGTATTTGCACTTGGAACTAGTTTCAACGCTGTTTTGCGTCATCATCAGCCAAAATGTGGGAAATAGGCCAGCATATAGGCATTTATATTACACAAGGCGTTACATTAAACAATACACATCTTACAAGGAGATAAAAACAGGGACGAATATAAAAGTTATACATATTAAAAATAACCTTAACCACGCATCTTGCAGTGCGAAAGTGTTCTTCTTGAATGATTCCTGAATATAAAACACACGCGCACACATTTCTGAAGAGCCAGCAGGCAGGACAAAGTAAAGTGAAACCTTAAGAGTTCTTCTGAGAAGAGTTCATAATTTTTTTCTATGTTCCGACTAACTAATGAAGTCTCCCTTGAGTTCCTGATAAACATACACAACAGGAAATTCTCCTTCACTCTCAACAATAGCTATAAAGACCAACGGTAAAATTTCATTTTAAATATTGTGCAGAGACGTGAAAGCATGATCTTGAATATGATATAACTCCTTCATATAACCCATTTTTTTACACAAGGTGTTACATTAAATAATACACATCTTACGAGGAGATAAAAACAGGGACGAATGTAGAAACACATGCATCGTTGAGAAAGCAAAAGTTATACATATTAAAAATAAGCTTAACCACACTACTTGCAGTGCGAAAATATTTGCCTGGAATGATTCCTGAATACAAAACGCACGCGCACACACTTCTAAAGAGCCAGCAGGCAGGAAAAAGTAAGGTGAAACCTTAAGAGTTCTTCTGAGAAGAGTTCATCATTCTTTCTATGTTCCGAATATCTAATGAAGTCTCCCTTGAGTTCCTGATAAACATACACAACAGGAAATTAAACAATACACATCTTACAAGGAGATAAAAACAGGGAAAGTTATACATATTTAAAATAACCTTAACCACACATCTTGTGGTGCGAAAATATTCGTCTTGAATGATTCCTGAATACAAAACACACACGCACACATTTCTGAAGAGCCAGCAGGCAGGAAAAAGTAAAGTGAAACCTTAAGAGTTCTTCTGAGAAGAGTTCATCATTTTTTCTATGTTCCGACTAACTAATGAAGTCTCCCTTGAGTTCCTGATAAACATACACAGCAGGAAATTCTCCTTCACTCTCAACAATAGCTATAAAGACCAACAGTAAATTTCATTTTAAATATTGTGCAGAGACGTGAAAGCATGATCTTGAACATGATATAACTCCTTCATTTAACCCCATTTTTTACACAAGGTGTTACATTAAACAATACACATCTTACGAGGAGATAAAAACAGGGACGAATGTAGAAACAAATGCAACGTTGAGAAAGCAAAAGTTATACATATTAAAAATAAGCTTAACCACACAACTTGCAGTGCAAGCTTATTTAAGAGTTCTTCTGAGAAGAGTTCATCATTTTTTTTTCTATGTTCCGACTAACTAATGAAGTCTCCCTTGAGTTCCTGATAAACATACACAACAGGAAATTCTCCTTCACTCTCAACACACAACTTGCAGTGCAAGCTTATTTTTAATATGTATAACTTTTGCTTTCTCAACGTTGCATTTGTTTCTACATTCGTCCCTGTTTTTATCTCCTCGTAAGATGTGTATTGTTTAATGTAACACCTTGTGTAAAAAATGGGGTTAAATGAAGGAGTTATATCATGTTCAAGATCATGCTTTCACGTCTCTGCACAGTATTTAAAATGAAATTTACCGTTGGTCTTTATAGCTATTGTTGAGAGTGAAGGAGAATTTCCTGCTGTGTATGTTTATCAGGAACTCAAGGGAGACTTCATTAGTTAGTCGGAACATAGAAAAAATGATGAACTCTTCTCAGAAGAACTCTTAAGGTTTCACTTTACTTTTTCCTGCTTGCTGGCTCTTCAGAAATGTGTGTGTGTGTGTGTGTTTTGTATTCAGGAATCATTCAAGACGAATATTTTCGCACCCCAAGATGTGTGGTTAAGGTTATTTTTAATATGTATAACTTTCCCTGTTTTTATCTCCTTGTAAGATGTGTATTGTTTAATTTCCTGTTATGTATGTTTATCAGGAACTCAAGGGAGACTTCATTAGTTATTCGGAACATAGAAAGAATGATGAACTCTTCTCAGAAGAACTCTTAAGGTTTCACCTTACTTTTTCCTGCCTGCTGGCTCTTTAGAAGTGTGTGCGCGTGCGTTTTGTATTCAGGAATCATTCCAGGCAAATATTTTCGCAT
Source organism: Anabrus simplex (assembly GCF_040414725.1). Classification (NCBI taxonomy): domain Eukaryota; kingdom Metazoa; phylum Arthropoda; class Insecta; order Orthoptera; family Tettigoniidae; genus Anabrus; species Anabrus simplex. The sequence continues at coordinate 111,835,358 of NC_090279.1, read as the reverse complement.
TGCAAGTTGTGTGGTTAAGCTTATTTGTAATATGTATAACTTTTGCTTTCTCAACGATGCATGTGTTTCTACATTCGTCCCTGTTTTTATCTCCTCGTAAGATGTGTATTATTTAATGTAACACCTTGTGTAAAAAATTGGGTTATATGAAGGAGTTATATCATGTTCAAGATCATGCTTTCACGTCTCTGCACAATATTTAAAATGAAATTTTACCGTTGGTCTTTATAGCTATTGTTGAGAGTGAAGGAGAATTTCCTGTTGTGTATGTTTATCAGGAACTCAAGGGAGACTTCATTAGTTAGTCGGAACATAGAAAAAAAATGATGAACTCTTCTCAGAAGAACTCTTAAGGTTTCACTTTACTTTGTCCTGCCTGCTGGCTCTTCAGAAATGTGTGCGCGTGTGTTTTTATATTCAGGAATCATTCAAGAAGAACACTTTCGCACTGCAAGATGTGTGGTTAAGGTTATTTTTAATATGTATAACTTTTATATTCGTCCCTGTTTTTATCTCCTTGTAAGATGTGTATTGTTTAATGTAACGCCTTGTGTAATATAAATGCCTACATGCTGGCCTATTTCCCACATTTTGGCTGATGATGACGCAAAACAGCGTTGAAACTAGTTCCAAGTGCAAATACATGTTATAAATAAACTATAACATTTTTGTATTGAAAAGGTGGACTGTTTTAAGTTTTCCTATCATCTAGAATGAGAGTCGTGTGGCAAAAATGGAAAATTCATTCATAATACCATTTAAAATTTAGCATAATCATTTGACAGCCCAACGCTTCCATCTCCTCCACACAAGTCATTGTCTCTCCCAGAGAGCAAAACGCGAAGAGTATCAAGAGAGAAATACTTTGCCAGCCTCTGATGGCAAGAGGCGCCATCTGTCTAATAGAAGCAAATTGCATGTCATGTTGGAGAATATTACAGTTTTATATGTCTGTGACATCGTCAAAGAATGCGATGTTTGAATGGTGCATCACAAGGAAAACTGCTCCATTTCATACAACAGCTGATATAGTTCCAAGTTTCTTCACAATGTACATAGTGTGTGGCTCCAAGTATCATTGCAATATATTGCAGGAATTTTCATATTTTAATGAATGGGATGTTAGTATGTTGTTAGGACTAGTCTGAATTGTGTATAAGCTGTTGCTTTAAGTATAATTATTAGAAATTGATGAAGCTCTCTTCTTCATCCATTCAGCTAATCATCTCAGAAGAAAATGTTTGGGTGTGACCAGACTGAATCCAATGAAGCATGATAGAATGATCACTGAAGAAAGTAATGCTGCTCTAATATAAGACATAAGTACTTACAAGTGTTAACATTTTTGCCACGGCTTTAATTATAAAGTGGTGCATCAAAGAAATCAATGCAATGAAACTTGGTGAGTTGTTCAATGGACGTATAAAAACATAACCTAACTGCTGTCATTGTTATACGAGTTATTGATAGCACGATGAACTGAGTGGCTTTGAACAGGATTTGCCTGGATTGTACTAAGAAAAATTTATATTAATAGCAAGCATGTTCGGATATGCTGTAGACAATCGGAGGGTTCATACAAAAGTACCATCCGTTATATACAGTACAGATGTATGAATTATAAAATAGGTTTTTAGACATTTTATTCTTATCTCATTTTTTATGTAAACACTTTTTTGTGTTATGCCCTCAACTTCTCATTACCAGTCAGTGATGAAATCTGCAAGAGTGTAAGGATGGCCTGTAGTATGGGGAGAAGATGAAATAGAAGTGCAAGAACATGTTACTCTATGGAATCAGGAAATAGAGGAGTATAGAATGAAAATAATTGTGGAGAAGTGTAAGACGTTAGCAATGTTAAGTGTTCAAAGAGAAAGAAGGAATATTGAAGTTAGTGCAAGACCATTATAGGTTGTGAAACCTTCAGATATTTGTGGAAGATGGGAAAATAAACAAATTGAAAGAAAATCCAACAAGCCAATGGGCGTTATCATTGTGTGTGAGGTATAGTACGGAACTAGAATATCCCAAACATAAAGGCAAGAAAATTCCTTACTCAGTGTATTATACACCAAGTTTGACATACACAGTGGGCACATGGACAGCAACAAAGAAAAGATGAAAGTTAAATCCATGTAACAGAGATGAAATTCATTAGACGAATAACCAGGAGGACATGAGGGAATAAGTTGGAAACGTAGTACTCAGGAAAGGAATTGGATTCCCTAAACTGCAAGACTAGATAGAGACCATTCAGCTGAAATGGTATGGACACATGATGAGAATGGAAGAAGATAGAGTTCCAAAGTGAGTCTTTACAGAGAGAATAATAGGAAGAAGACAAAAAGGAAGGCCCAGGAAGGGGTGGATTAATACAATAAAGGAGAGTTTAGAGAAGGTGGGAGTGAAAGTGGGAGAAATATTGGAGGAAGGAAGTGAGTGGTGGAAAAGATAGACAACTGAGGAGGTCCTCGATCACAGCCCATCCCAGAGTACTAGAAATGGGAAAAGAAGAAGAAAGAGGATGTTGATCCACAGTGCTCCAGTCAAGCAGAGGAACAATTCACAAGTGTAAGTTTTATGTTCCTTGATTCATGATCTCTCGGAATATCTGTATTGACATTGCTGTGAAAGCCGAGCTCTGGCAGTTGATTTGTCATAAAACAGTGCCGACAGTAATCAGAGTAAGGTCAAGTTTCATTTTTCATACTCTTTTGAGTGTGGGAAGAAGGCAACTACATCATAGTATGGAAGAACTATCACTAACTAAAGTTAATGAAGCTAGAATTAGTCTAATGCTATACTGCCCACAGCAAGAGAATGGTGATGCCCTAACTCTTCATCGAAGTCCTCAGGTATTACATAAAACATCTTTTCTGTCCACTGAAATTTAATCGTACTACTTATGCCATCATACATGTATACGCTGCAATTTCCCGTAATGTTATGTGTTTCATTTTCACTCTCCACTTCACTAATTGCACGTAAGCCACCACTAACACTTTCAGTCAGAATTATTGTTCACCTAATGATCAATCTCATTATGAAATAGAATATTTCCATGCATGCGAGCTGGTCATGCGGTTAGGGGCACACAGCTGTGAGCTTCCATTCAGAAGATAGTGGGTTCATACTCTACTGCAGGCTACCCTAAGGTCATTGTACATGATTTCCCATTTTCACACCATGCTGTAATATAATTGAGGCCTGGGGTGCTTCCATTTCACTCCTAGGCCTTCCCTATCCCATCTCTGCCACAAGTCCTATCTGTATAAGTGTGAAGTAAAGCAAATTCTATAAAAACAACAAAATTCCACGCCAACATACTGCAGATGTTCGTTTACATCTGTCAGTGTAGACGTGTTTGTTTATATCTGTCACTGTATTTTGCATCTAGCTTGAACATGTTCTATAAGAAGGAAACTAGCATCCATAATCTCTAGATAGTGCACGTGCTAGTAATAGTCAGGTATATTCGTCTACCTGGATGCAGTTGGAAGTATAAGTATGTATTACCGTGCTATAGGTGAGAGGATCTCAGTTTCTATAGTACACATTACCGTGCTATGGGTGAGAGGATCTCAGTTTCTACAGTACACATTACTGTGCTATAGGTGAGAGGATCTCAGTTTCTTTAGTGCACATTACCGTGCTATAGGTGAGAGGATCTCAGTTTCTACAGTACACATTACTGTGCTATAGGTGAGAGGATCTCAGTTTCTTTAGTGCACATTACCGTGCTATAGGTGAGAGGATCTCAGTTTCTACAGTGCACATTACCGTGCTATAGGTGAGAGGATCTCAGTTTCTACAGTACACATTACTGTGCTATAGGTGAGAGGATCTCAGTTTCTTTAGTGCACATTACCGTGCTATAGGTGAGAGGATCTCAGTTTCTACAGTACACATTACTGTGCTATAGGTGAGAGGATCTCAGTTTCTTTAGTGCACATTACCGTGCTATAGGTGAGAGGATCTCAGTTTCTATAGTACACATTACCGTGCTATGGGTGAGAGGATCTCAGTTTCTATAGTACACATTACCGTGCTATGGGTGAGAGGATCTCAGTTTCTACAGTACACATTACTGTGCTATAGGTGAGAGGATCTCAGTTTCTTTAGTGCACATTACCGTGCTATAGGTGAGAGGATCTCAGTTTCTTTAGTGCACATTACCGTGCTATAGGTGAGAGGATCTCAGTTTCTACAGTACACATTACTGTGCTATAGGTGAGAGGATCTCAGTTTCTTTAGTGCACATTACCGTGCTATAGGTGAGAGGATCTCAGTTTCTACAGTGCACATTACCGTGCTATAGGTGAGAGGATCTCAGTTTCTACAGTACACATTACTGTGCTATAGGTGAGAGGATCTCAGTTTCTTTAGTGCACATTACCGTGCTATAGGTGAGAGGATCTCAGTTTCTACAGTACACATTACTGTGCTATAGGTGAGAGGATCTCAGTTTCTTTAGTGCACATTACCGTGCTATAGGTGAGAGGATCTCAGTTTCTACAGTACACATTACTGTGCTATAGGTGAGAGGATCTCAGTTTCTATAGTACACATTACTGTGCTATGGGTGAGAGGATCTCAGTTTCTATAGTACACATTACTGTGCTATAGGTGGGAGGATCTCAGTTTCTACAGTACACATTACCGTGCTATAGGTGAGAGGATCTCAGTTTCTACAGTACACATTACTGTGCTATGGGTGAGAGGATCTCAGTTTCTTTAGTGCACATTACCGTGCTATGGGTGAGAGGATCTCAGTTTCTATAGTACACATTACCGTGCTATAGGTGAGAGGATCTCAGTTTCTACAGTACACATTACTGTGCTATAGGTGAGAGGATCTCAGTTTCTACAGTACACATTACTGTGCTATAGGTGAGAGGATCTCAGTTTCTACAGTACACATTACCGTGCTATAGGTGAGAGGATCTCAGTTTCTACAGTACACATTACTGTGCTATAGGTGAGAGGATCTCAGTTTCTATAGTACACATTACCGTGCTATGGGTGAGAGGATCTCAGTTTCTATAGTACACATTACTGTGCTATGGGTGAGAGGATCTCAGTTTCTATAGTACACATTACCGTGCTATAGGTGAGAGGATCTCAGTTTCTGTAGTACACATTACCGTGCTATGGGTGAGAGGATCTCAGTTTCTATAGTACACATTACCGTGCTATGGGTGAGAGGATCTCAGTTTCTATAGTACACATTACTGTGCTATGGGTGAGAGGATCTCAGTTTCTATAGTACACATTACCGTGCTATAGGTGAGAGGATCTCAGTTTCTATAGTACACATTACTGTGCTATAGGTGAGAGGATCTCAGTTTCTATAGTACACATTACTGTGCTATAGGTGAGAGGATCTCAGTTTCTATAGTACACATTACCGTGCTATAGGTGAGAGGATCTCAGTTTCTATAGTACACATTACTGTGCTATAGGTGAGAGGATCTCAGTTTCTATAGTACACATTACCGTGCTATAGGTGAGAGGATCTCAGTTTCTATAGTACACATTACCGTGCTATAGGTGAGAGGATCTCAGTTTCTGTAGTACACATTACCGTGCTATGGGTGAGAGGATCTCAGTTTCTATAGTACACATTACCGTGCTATGGGTGAGAGGATCTCAGTTTCTATAGTACACATTACTGTGCTATGGGTGAGAGGATCTCAGTTTCTATAGTACACATTACCGTGCTATAGGTGAGAGGATCTCAGTTTCTATAGTACACATTACTGTGCTATAGGTGAGAGGATCTCAGTTTCTATAGTACACATTACTGTGCTATAGGTGAGAGGATCTCAGTTTCTATAGTACACATTACCGTGCTATAGGTGAGAGGATCTCAGTTTCTATAGTACACATTACTGTGCTATAGGTGAGAGGATCTCAGTTTCTATAGTACACATTACCGTGCTATGGGTGAGAGGATCTCAGTTTCTATAGTACACATTACTGTGCTATGGGTGAGAGGATCTCAGTTTCTATAGTACACATTACCGTGCTATAGGTGAGAGGATCTCAGTTTCTGTAGTACACATTACCGTGCTATAGGTGAGAGGATCTCAGTTTCTACAGTACACATTACTGTGCTATAGGTGAGAGGATCTCAGTTTCTTTAGTGCACATTACCGTGCTATGGGTGAGAGGATCTCAGTTTCTATAGTACACATTACCGTGCTATAGGTGAGAGGATCTCAGTTTCTATAGTACACATTACCGTGCTATGGGTGAGAGGATCTCAGTTTCTTTAGTGCACATTACCGTGCTATAGGTGAGAGGATCTCAGTTTCTACAGTACACATTACTGTGCTATAGGTGAGAGGATCTCAGTTTCTTTAGTGCACATTACCGTGCTATAGGTGAGAGGATCTCAGTTTCTACAGTACACATTACTGTGCTATAGGTGAGAGGATCTCAGTTTCTATAGTACACATTACTGTGCTATGGGTGAGAGGATCTCAGTTTCTATAGTACACATTACTGTGCTATAGGTGGGAGGATCTCAGTTTCTACAGTACACATTACCGTGCTATAGGTGAGAGGATCTCAGTTTCTACAGTACACATTACTGTGCTATGGGTGAGAGGATCTCAGTTTCTTTAGTGCACATTACCGTGCTATGGGTGAGAGGATCTCAGTTTCTATAGTACACATTACCGTGCTATAGGTGAGAGGATCTCAGTTTCTACAGTACACATTACTGTGCTATAGGTGAGAGGATCTCAGTTTCTACAGTACACATTACTGTGCTATAGGTGAGAGGATCTCAGTTTCTACAGTACACATTACCGTGCTATAGGTGAGAGGATCTCAGTTTCTACAGTACACATTACTGTGCTATGGGTGAGAGGATCTCAGTTTCTACAGTACACATTACCGTGCTATGGGTGAGAGGATCTCAGTTTCTATAGTACACATTACTGTGCTATAGGTGAGAGGATCTCAGTTTCTACAGTACACATTACTGTGCTATGGGTGAGAGGATCTCAGTTTCTATAGTACACATTACCATGCTATAGGTGAGAGGATCTCAGTTTCTACAGTACACATTACCGTGCTATGGGTGAGAGGATCTCAGTTTCTATAGTACACATTACTGTGCTATAGGTGAGAGGATCTCAGTTTCTACAGTACACATTACTGTGCTATAGGTGGGAGGATCTCAGTTTCTATAGTACACATTACCATGCTATAGGTGAGAGGATCTCAGTTTCTACAGTACACATTACTGTGCTATGGGTGAGAGGATCTCAGTTTCTACAGTACACATTACTGTGCTATGGGTGAGAGGATCTCAGTTTCTACAGTACACATTACTGTGCTATAGGTGAGAGGATCTCAGTTTCTACAGTACACATTACTGTGCTATAGGTGAGAGGATCTCAGTTTCTACAGTACACATTACTGTGCTATGGGTGAGAGGATCTCAGTTTCTACAGTACACATTACTGTGCTATGGGTGAGAGGATCTCAGTTTCTACAGTACACATTACTGTGCTATAGGTGAGAGGATCTCAGTTTCTACAGTACACATTACTGTGCTATAGGTGAGAGGATCTCAGTTTCTACAGTACACATTACTGTGCTATGGGTGAGAGGATCTCAGTTTCTACAGTACACATTACTGTGCTATGGGTGAGAGGATCTCAGTTTCTATAGTACACATTACTGTGCTATGGGTGAGAGGATCTCAGTTTCTACAGTACACATTACTGTGCTATAGGTGAGAGGATCTCAGTTTCTATAGTACACATTACTGTGCTATGGGTGAGAGGATCTCAGTTTCTATAGTACACATTACTGTGCTATGGGTGAGAGGATCTCAGTTTCTATAGTACACATTACTGTGCTATGGGTGAGAGGATCTCAGTTTCTATAGTACACATTACTGTGCTATGGGTGAGAGGATCTCAGTTTCTACAGTACACATTACTGTGCTATAGGTGAGAGGATCTCAGTTTCTACAGTACACATTACTGTGCTATAGGTGAGAGGATCTCAGTTTCTACAGTACACATTACTGTGCTATAGGTGAGAGGATCTCAGTTTCTACAGTACACATTACCGTGCTATAGGTGAGAGGATCTCAGTTTCTACAGTACACATTACTGTGCTATAGGTGAGAGGATCTCAGTTTCTATAGTACACATTACCGTGCTATGGGTGAGAGGATCTCAGTTTCTATAGTACACATTACTGTGCTATGGGTGAGAGGATCTCAGTTTCTATAGTACACATTACCGTGCTATAGGTGAGAGGATCTCAGTTTCTACAGTACACATTACTGTGCTATAGGTGAGAGGATCTCAGTTTCTTTAGTGCACATTACCGTGCTATGGGTGAGAGGATCTCAGTTTCTATAGTACACATTACCGTGCTATAGGTGAGAGGATCTCAGTTTCTATAGTACACATTACCGTGCTATGGGTGAGAGGATCTCAGTTTCTTTAGTGCACATTACCGTGCTATAGGTGAGAGGATCTCAGTTTCTACAGTACACATTACTGTGCTATAGGTGAGAGGATCTCAGTTTCTTTAGTGCACATTACCGTGCTATAGGTGAGAATATCTCAGTTTCTACAGTACACATTACTGTGCTATAGGTGAGAGGATCTCAGTTTCTATAGTACACATTACTGTGCTATGGGTGAGAGGATCTCAGTTTCTATAGTACACATTACTGTGCTATAGGTGGGAGGATCTCAGTTTCTACAGTACACATTACCGTGCTATAGGTGAGAGGATCTCAGTTTCTACAGTACACATTACTGTGCTATGGGTGAGAGGATCTCAGTTTCTTTAGTGCACATTACCGTGCTATGGGTGAGAGGATCTCAGTTTCTATAGTACACATTACCGTGCTATAGGTGAGAGGATCTCAGTTTCTACAGTACACATTACTGTGCTATAGGTGAGAGGATCTCAGTTTCTACAGTACACATTACTGTGCTATAGGTGAGAGGATCTCAGTTTCTACAGTACACATTACCGTGCTATAGGTGAGAGGATCTCAGTTTCTACAGTACACATTACTGTGCTATCGGTGAGAGGATCTCAGTTTCTATAGTACACATTACCGTGCTATGGGTGAGAGGATCTCAGTTTCTACTGTACACATTACTGTGCTATAGGTGAGAGGATCTCAGTTTCTATAGTACACATTACCGTGCTATAGGTGAGAGGATCTCAGTTTCTATAGTACACATTACTGTGCTATAGGTGAGAGGATCTCAGTTTCTACAGTACACATTACCGTGCTATGGGTGAGAGGATCTCAGTTTCTACAGTACACATTACCGTGCTATGGGTGAGAGGATCTCAGTTTCTATAGTACACATTACTGTGCTATAGGTGAGAGGATCTCAGTTTCTACAGTACACATTACTGTGCTATGGGTGAGAGGATCTCAGTTTCTACAGTACACATTACTGTGCTATGGGTGAGAGGATCTCAGTTTCTACAGTACACATTACTGTGCTATGGGTGAGAGGATCTCAGTTTCTACAGTACACATTACCGTGCTATGGGTGAGAGGATCTCAGTTTCTATAGTACACATTACTGTGCTATAGGTGAGAGGATCTCAGTTTCTACAGTACACATTACTGTGCTATGGGTGAGAGGATCTCAGTTTCTATAGTACACATTACTGTGCTATAGGTGAGAGGATCTCAGTTTCTACAGTACACATTACTGTGCTATGGGTGAGAGGATCTCAGTTTCTACAGTACACATTACTGTGCTATAGGTGAGAGGATCTCAGTTTCTACAGTACACATTACTGTGCTATGGGTGAGAGGATCTCAGTTTCTACAGTACACATTACCGTGCTATGGGTGAGAGGATCTCAGTTTCTATAGTACACATTACCGTGCTATGGGTGAGAGGATCTCAGTTTCTATAGTACACATTACCGTGCTATAGGTGAGAGGATCTCAGTTTCTATAGTACACATTACTGTGCTATAGGTGAGAGGATCTCAGTTTCTACAGTACACATTACCGTGCTATGGGTGAGAGGATCTCAGTTTCTACAGTACACATTACCGTGCTATGGGTGAGAGGATCTCAGTTTCTATAGTACACATTACTGTGCTATAGGTGAGAGGATCTCAGTTTCTACAGTACACATTACTGTGCTATGGGTGAGAGGATCTCAGTTTCTATAGTACACATTACCATGCTATAGGTGAGAGGATCTCAGTTTCTACAGTACACATTACCGTGCTATGGGTGAGAGGATCTCAGTTTCTATAGTACACATTACTGTGCTATAGGTGAGAGGATCTCAGTTTCTACAGTACACATTACTGTGCTATAGGTGGGAGGATCTCAGTTTCTATAGTACACATTACTGTGCTATGGGTGAGAGGATCTCAGTTTCTATAGTACACATTATTGTGCTATAGGTGAGAGGATCTCAGTTTCTACAGTACACATTACTGTGCTATGGGTGAGAGGATCTCAGTTTCTACAGTACACATTACTGTGCTATGGGTGAGAGGATCTCAGTTTCTACAGTACACATTACTGTGCTATAGGTGAGAGGATCTCAGTTTCTACAGTACACATTACTGTGCTATAGGTGAGAGGATCTCAGTTTCTACAGTACACATTACTGTGCTATGGGTGAGAGGATCTCAGTTTCTACAGTACACATTACTGTGCTATGGGTGAGAGGATCTCAGTTTCTACAGTACACATTACTGTGCTATAGGTGAGAGGATCTCAGTTTCTACAGTACACATTACTGTGCTATAGGTGAGAGGATCTCAGTTTCTACAGTACACATTACTGTGCTATGGGTGAGAGGATCTCAGTTTCTACAGTACACATTACTGTGCTATGGGTGAGAGGATCTCAGTTTCTATAGTACACATTACTGTGCTATGGGTGAGAGGATCTCAGTTTCTACAGTACACATTACTGTGCTATAGGTGAGAGGATCTCAGTTTCTATAGTACACATTACTGTGCTATGGGTGAGAGGATCTCAGTTTCTATAGTACACATTACTGTGCTATGGGTGAGAGGATCTCAGTTTCTATAGTACACATTACTGTGCTATGGGTGAGAGGATCTCAGTTTCTATAGTACACATTACTGTGCTATGGGTGAGAGGATCTCAGTTTCTACAGTACACATTACCGTGCTATAGGTGATAGGATCTCAGTTTCTGCAGTACACATTACCGTGCTATAGGTGAGAGGATCTCAGTTTCTACAGTACACATTACCGTGCTATAGGTGAGAGGATCTCAGTTTCTACAGTACACATTACTGTGCTATGGGTGAGAGGATCTCAGTTTCTACAGTACACATTACCGTGCTATAGGTGAGAGGATCTCAGTTTCTACAGTACACATTACCGTGCTATAGGTGAGAGGATCTCAGTTTCTACAGTACACATTACTGTGCTATGGGTGAGAGGATCTCAGTTTCTACAGTACACATTACTGTGCTATGGGTGAGAGGATCTCAGTTTCTACAGTACACATTACCGTGCTATAGGTGAGAGGATCTCAGTTTCTACAGTACACATTACCGTGCTATGGGTGAGAGGATCTCAGTTTCTACAGTACACATTACTGTGCTATGGGTGAGAGGATCTCAGTTTCTACAGTACACATTACTGTGCTATAGGTGAGAGGATCTCAGTTTCTACAGTACACATTACTGTGCTATAGGTGAGAGGATCTCAGTTTCTATAGTACACATTACTGTGCTATGGGTGAGAGGATCTCAGTTTCTATAGTACACATTACTGTGCTATGGGTGAGAGGATCTCAGTTTCTATAGTACACATTACTGTGCTATGGGTGAGAGGATCTCAGTTTCTATAGTACACATTACTGTGCTATGGGTGAGAGGATCTCAGTTTCTATAGTACACATTACTGTGCTATAGGTGAGAGGATCTCAGTTTCTACAGTACACATTACTGTGCTATAGGTGAGAGGATCTCAGTTTCTACAGTACACATTACTGTGCTATGGGTGAGAGGATCTCAGTTTCTACAGTACACATTACTGTGCTATGGGTGAGAGGATCTCAGTTTCTATAGTACACATTACCGTGCTATAGGTGAGAGGATCTCAGTTTCTATAGTACACATTACTGTGCTATGGGTGAGAGGATCTCAGTTTCTATAGTACACATTACTGTGCTATGGGTGAGAGGATCTCAGTTTCTATAGTACACATTACCGTGCTATAGGTGAGAGGATCTCAGTTTCTACAGTACACATTACTGTGCTATGGGTGAGAGGATCTCAGTTTCTATAGTACACATTACCGTGCTATGGGTGAGAGGATCTCAGTTTCTATAGTACACATTACCGTGCTATGGGTGAGAGGATCTCGGTTTCTATAGTACACATTACCGTGCTATGGGTGAGAGGATCTCAGTTTCTACAGTACACATTACCGTGCTATAGGTGAGAGGATCTCAGTTTGTACAGTACACATTACTGTGCTATAGGTGAGAGGATCTCAGTTTGTACAGTACACATTACTGTGCTATAGGTGAGAGGATCTCAGTTTCTACAGTACACATTACCGTGCTATAGGTGAGAGGATCTCAGTTTGTACAGTACACATTACTGTGCTATAGGTGAGAGGATCTCAGTTTGTACAGTACACATTACTGTGCTATGGGTGAGAGGATCTCAATTTCTATAGTACACATTACCGTGCTATGGGTGAGAGGATCTCGGTTTCTATAGTACACATTACCGTGCTATGGGTGAGAGGATCTCGGTTTCTATAGTACACATTACCGTGCTATGGGTGAGAGGATCTCAGTTTCTATAGTACACATTACCGTGCTATAGGTGAGAGGATCTCAGTTTCTATAGTACACATTACCGTGCTATAGGTGAGAGGATCTCAGTTTCTACAGTACACATTACTGTGCTATAGGTGAGAGGATCTCAGTTTCTATAGTACACATTACCGTGCTATAGGTGAGAGGATCTCAGTTTCTATAGTACACATTACCGTGCTATAGGTGAGAGGATCTCAGTTTCTATAGTACACATTACCGTGCTATAGGTGAGAGGATCTCAGTTTCTACAGTACACATTACTGTGCTATAGGTGAGAGGATCTCAGTTTCTATAGTACACATTACCGTGCTATAGGTGAGAGGATCTCAGTTTCTATAGTACACATTACTGTGCTATGGGTGAGAGGATCTCAGTTTCTATAGTACACATTACCGTGCTATAGGTGAGAGGATCTCAGTTTCTATAGTACACATTACCGTGCTATAGGTGAGAGGATCTCAGTTTCTACAGTACACATTAATGTGCTATAGGTGAGAGGATCTCAGTTTCTATAGTACACATTACCGTGCTATAGGTGAGAGGATCTCAGTTTCTATAGTACACATTACTGTGCTATGGGTGAGAGGATCTCAGTTTCTACAGTACACATTACCGTGCTATGGGTGAGAGGATCTCAGTTTCTATAGTACACATTACCGTGCTATAGGTGAGAGGATCTCAGTTTCTATAGTACACATTACTGTGCTATAGGTGAGAGGATCTCAGTTTCTACAGTACACATTACTGTGCTATAGGTGAGAGGATCTCAGTTTCTACAGTGCACATTACCGTGCTATGGGTGAGAGGATCTCAGTTTCTATAGTACACATTACCGTGCTATGGGTGAGAGGATCTCAGTTTCTATAGTACACATTACTGTGCTACAAGTGAGAGGATCTCAGTTTCTATAGTACACATTACCATGCTATAGGTGAGAGGATCTCAGTTTCTACAGTACACATTACTGTGCTATAGGTGAGAGGATCTCAGTTTCTATAGTACACATTACCGTGCTATGGGTGAGAGGATCTCAGTTTCTATAGTACACATTACCGTGCTATGGGTGAGAGGATCTCAGTTTCTATAGTACACATTACCGTGCTATGGGTGAGAGGATCTCAGTTTCTACAGTACACATTACTGTGCTATGGGTGAGAGGATCTCAGTTTCTACAGTACACATTACTGTGCTATGGGTGAGAGGATCTCAGTTTCTATAGTACACATTACTGTGCTATAGGTGAGAGGATCTCAGTTTCTACAGTACACATTACCGTGCTATGGGTGAGAGGATCTCAGTTTCTATAGTACACATTACCGTGCTATGGGTGAGAGGATCTCAGTTTCTATAGTACACATTACCATGCTATGGGTGAGAGGATCTCCGTTTCTACAGTACACATTACTGTGCTATGGGTGAGAGGATCTCAGTTTCTACAGTACACATTACTGTGCTATGGGTGAGAGGATCTCAGTTTCTATAGTACACATTACTGTGCTATAGGTGAGAGGATCTCAGTTTCTATAGTACACATTACTGTGCTATAGATGAGAGGATCTCAGTTTCTACAGTACACATTACTGTGCTATGGGTGAGAGGATCTCAGTTTCTACAGTACACATTACCATGCTATGGGTGAGAGGATCTCAGTTTCTACAGTACACATTACTGTGCTATGGGTGAGAGGATCTCAGTTTCTACAGTACACATTACCGTGCTATGGGTGAGAGGATCTCAGTTTCTATAGTACACATTACCATGCTATGGGTGAGAGGATCTCAGTTTCTACAGTACACATTACTGTGCTATGGGTGAGAGGATCTCAGTTTCTATAGTACACATTACTGTGCTATAGGTGAGAGGATCTCAGTTTCTATAGTACACATTACTGTGCTATAGATGAGAGGATCTCAGTTTCTACAGTACACATTACTGTGCTATGGGTGAGAGGATCTCAGTTTCTACAGTACACATTACTGTGCTATAGGTGAGAGGATCTCAGTTTCTATAGTACACATTACCGTGCTATGGGTGAGAGGATCTCAGTTTCTATAGTACACATTACCGTGCTATGGGTGAGAGGATCTCAGTTTCTATAGTACACATTACCGTGCTATGGGTGAGAGGATCTCGGTTTCTATAGTACACATTACCGTGCTATGGGTGAGAGGATCTCAGTTTCTATAGTACACATTACCGTGCTATGGGTGAGAGGATCTCAGTTTCTACAGTACACATTACTGTGCTATGGGTGAGAGGATCTCAGTTTCTACAGTACACATTACGGTGCTATAGGTGAGAGGATCTCAGTTTCTATAGTACACATTACCGTGCTATGGGTGAGAGGATCTCAGTTTCTATAGTACACATTACCCTGCTATGGGTGAGAGGATCTCAGTTTCTATAGTACACATTACCGTGCTATGGGTGAGAGGATCTCAGTTTCTATAGTACACATTACCGTGCTATAGGTGAGAGGATCTCAGTTTCTATAGTACACATTACTGTGCTATAGGTGAGAGGATCTCAGTTTCTATAGTACACATTACCGTGCTATGGGTGAGAGGATCTCAGTTTCTACAGTACACATTACCGTGCTATGGGTGAGAGGATCTCAGTTTCTACACTACACATTACTGTGCTATGGGTGAGAGGATCTCAGTTTCTACAGTACACATTACTGTGCTATAGGTGAGAGGATCTCAGTTTCTACAGTACACATTACTGTGCTATGGGTGAGAGGATCTCAGTTTCTATAGTACACATTACTGTGCTATAGGTGAGAGGATCTCAGTTTCTACAGTACACATTACTGTGCTATGGGTGAGAGGATCTCAGTTTCTACAGTACACATTACCGTGCTATAGGTGAGAGGATCTCAGTTTCTACACTACACATTACTGTGCTGTGGGTGGGAGGATCTCAGTTTCTACAGTACACATTACTGTGCTATGGGTGAGAGGATCTCAGTTTCTACAGTACACATTACTGTGCTATAGGTGAGAGGATCTCAGTTTCTACAGTACACATTACTGTGCTATGGGTGAGAGGATCTCAGTTTCTATAGTACACATTACTGTGCTATAGGTGAGAGGATCTCAGTTTCTATAGTACACATTACCATGCTATGGGTGAGAGGATCTCAGTTTCTATAGTACACATTACTGTGCTATAGGTGAGAGGATCTCAGTTTCTACAGTACACATTACTGTGCTATAGGTGAGAGGATCTCAGTTTCTACAGTACACATTACCGTGCTATAGGTGAGAGGATCTCAGTTTCTATAGTACATATTACCGTGCTATGGGTGAGAGGATCTCAGTTTCTACAGTACACATTACTGTGCTATAGGTGAGAGGATCTCAGTTTCTATAGTACACATTACCGTGCTATAGGTGAGAGGATCTCAGTTTCTACAGTACACATTACTGTGCTATAGGTGAGAGGATCTCAGTTTCTATAGTACATATTACCGTGCTATGGGTGAGAGGATCTCAGTTTCTACAGTACACATTACTGTGCTATAGGTGAGAGGATCTCAGTTTCTATAGTACACATTACCGTGCTATGGGTGAGAGGATCTCAGTTTCTACAGTACACATTACTGTGCTATGGGTGAGAGGATCTCAGTTTCTACAGTACACATTACTGTGCTATAGGTGAGAGGATCTCAGTTTCTATAGTACACATTACCGTGCTATGGGTGAGAGGATCTCAGTTTCTATAGTACACATTACTGTGCTATAGGTGAGAGGATCTCAGTTTCTACAGTACACATTACTGTGCTATAGGTGAGAGGATCTCTGTTTCTACAGTACACATTACTGTGCTATGGGTGAGAGGATCTCAGTTTCTACAGTACACATTACTGTGCTATAGGTGAGAGGATCTCAGTTTCTACAGTACACATTACTGTGCTATGGGTGAGAGGATCTCAGTTTCTACAGTACACATTACCGTGCTATAGGTGAGAGGATCTCAGTTTCTACAGTACACATTACTGCGCTATGGGTGAGAGGATCTCAGTTTCTACAGTACACATTACTGTGCTATGGGTGAGAGGATCTCAGTTTCTACAGTACACATTACTGTGCTATGGGTGAGAGGATCTCAGTTTCTACAGTACACATTACCGTGCTGTAGGTGAGATGATCTCAGTTTCTACAGTACACATTACTGTGCTATGGGTGAGAGGATCTCAGTTTCTACAGTACACATTACCGTGCTATAGGTGAGAGGATCTCAGTTTCTACAGTACACATTACTGTGCTATGGGTGAGAGGATCTCAGTTTCTACAGTACACATTACCGTGCTATAGGTGAGAGGATCTCAGTTTCTACAGTACACATTACTGTGCTATGGGTGAGAGGATCTCAGTTTCTACAGTACACATTACCGTGCTATAGGTGAGAGGATCTCAGTTTCTACAGTACACATTACCGTGCTATGGGTGAGAGGATCTCAGTTTCTACAGTACACATTACTGTGCTATGGGTGAGAGGATCTCAGTTTCTATAGTACACATTACTGTGCTATAGGTGAGAGGATCTCAGTTTCTATAGTACACATTACCGTGCTATGGGTGAGAGGATCTCAGTTTCTACAGTACACATTACTGTGCTATGGGTGAGAGGATATCAGTTTCTATAGTACACATTACTGTGCTATGGGTGAGAGGATCTCAGTTTCTACAGTACACATTACCGTGCTATAGGTGAGAGGATCTCAGTTTCTACAGTACACATTACTGTGCTATAGGTGAGAGGATCTCAGTTTCTATAGTACACATTACCGTGCTATGGGTGAGAGGATCTCAGTTTCTATAGTACATATTACTGTGCTATGGGTGAGAGGATCTCAGTTTCTACAGTACACATTACTGTGCTATAGGTGAGAGGATCTCAGTTTCTATAGTACACATTACTGTGCTATAGGTGAGAGGATCTCAGTTTCTATAGTACACATTACCGTGCTATAGGTGAGAGGATCTCAGTTTCTATAGTACACATTACTGTGCTATAGGTGAGAGGATCTCAGTTTCTACAGTACACATTACTGTGCTATAGGTGAGAGGATCTCAGTTTCTATAGTACACATTACCGTGCTATGGGTGAGAGGATCTCAGTTTTAATAGTACACATTACCGTGCTATAGGTGAGAGGATCTCAGTTTCTACAGTACACATTACCGTGCTATAGGTGAGAGGATCTCAGTTTCTACAGTACACATTACCGTGCTATAGGTGAGAGGATCTCAGTTTCTACAGTACACATTACTGTGCTATAGGTGAGAGGATCTCAGTTTCTATAGTACACATTACCGTGCTATGGGTGAGAGGATCTCAGTTTCTATAGTACACATTACTGTGCTATAGGTGAGAGGATCTCAGTTTCTATAGTACACATTACTGTGCTATAGGTGAGAGGATCTCAGTTTCTACAGTACACATTACTGTGCTATAGGTGAGAGGATCTCAGTTTCTACAGTACACATTACTGTGCTATAGGTGAGAGGATCTCAGTTTCTACAGTACACATTACTGTGCTATGGGTGAGAGGATCTCAGTTTCTATAGTACACATTACTGTGCTATAGGTGAGAGGATCTCAGTTTCTATAGTACACATTACCGTGCTATAGGTGAGAGGATCTCAGTTTCTACAGTACACATTACTGTGCTATGGGTGAGAGGATCTCAGTTTCTATAGTACACATTACTGTGCTATAGGTGAGAGGATCTCAGTTTCTACAGTACACATTACTGTGCTATAGGTGAGAGGATCTCAGTTTCTATAGTACACATTACTGTGCTATGGGTGAGAGGATCTCAGTTTCTACAGTACACATTACTGTGCTATGGGTGAGAGGATCTCAGTTTCTATAGTACACATTACTGTGCTATAGGTGAGAGGATCTCAGTTTCTACAGTACACATTACTGTGCTATAGGTGAGAGGATCTCAGTTTCTACAGTACACATTACCGTGCTATGGGTGAGAGGATCTCAGTTTCTACAGTACACATTACTGTGCTATAGGTGAGAGGATCTCAGTTTCTACAGTACACATTACCGTGCTATAGGTGAGAGGATCTCAGTTTCTACTGTACACATTATTGTGCTATGGGTGAGAGGATCTCAGTTTCTACAGTACACATTACTGTGCTATGGGTGAGAGGATCTCAGTTTCTACAGTACACATTACTGTGCTATAGGTGAGAGTATCTCAGTTTCTACAGTACACATTACTGTGCTATAGGTGAGAGGATCTCAGTTTCTATAGTACACATTATTGTGCTATAGGTGAGAGTATCTCAGTTTCTACAGTACACATTACTGTGCTATAGGTGAGAGGATCTCAGTTTCTATAGTACACATTACTGTGCTATAGGTGAGAGTATCTCAGTTTCTACAGTACACATTACTGTGCTATAGGTGAGAGGATCTCAGTTCCTACAGTACACATTACTGTGCTATAGGTGAGAGGATCTCAGTTTCTACTGTACACATTATTGTGCTATAGGTGAGAGTATCTCAGTTTCTACAGTACACATTACTGTGCTATGGGTGAGAGGATCTCAGTTTCTACAGTACACATTACTGTGCTATAGGTGAGAGGATCTCAGTTTCTACAGTACACATTACTGTGCTATAGGTGAGAGTATCTCAGTTTCTACTGTACACATTATTGTGCTATGGGTGAGAGGATCTCAGTTTCTACAGTACACATTACTGTGCTATGGGTGAGAGGATCTCAGTTTCTACAGTACACATTACTGTGCTATAGGTGAGAGGATATCAGTTTCTACAGTACACATTACTGTGCTATGGGTGAGAGGATCTCAGTTTCTACAGTACACATTACCGTGCTATAGGTGAGAGGATCTCAGTTTCTACAGTACACATTACTGTGCTATGGGTGAGAGGATCTCAGTTTCTACAGTACACATTACTGTGCTATGGGTGAGAGGATCTCAGTTTCTACAGTACACATTACTGTGCTATAGGTGAGAGGATCTCAGTTTCTATAGTACACATTACCGTGCTATGGGTGAGAGGATCTCAGTTTCTACAGTACACATTACCGTGCTATAGGTGAGAGGATCTCAGTTTCTACAGTACACATTACTGTGCTATGGGTGAGAGGATCTCAGTTTCTATAGTACACATTACTGTGCTATGGGTGAGAGGATCTCAGTTTCTACAGTACACATTACTGTGCTATGGGTGAGAGGATCTCAGTTTCTACAGTACACATTACTGTGCTATGGGTGAGAGGATCTCAGTTTCTACAGTACACATTACCGTGCTGTGGGTGAGAGGATCTCAGTTTCTACAGTACACATTACTGTGCTATGGGTGAGAGGATCTCAGTTTCTACAGTACACATTACTGTGCTATGGGTGAGAGGATCTCAGTTTCTACAGTACACATTACTGTGCTATAGGTGAGAGGATCTCAGTTTCTACAGTACACATTACTGTGCTATAGGTGACAGGATCTCAGTTTCTACAGTACACATTACCGTGCTGTAGGTGAGAGGATCTCAGTTTCTACAGTACACATTACCGTGCTATAGGTGAGAGGATCTCAGTTTCTACAGTACACATTACTGTGCTATGGGTGAGAGGATCTCAGTTTCTACAGTACACATTACTGTGCTATGGGTGAGAGGATCTCAGTTTCTACAGTACACATTACTGTGCTATGGGTGAGAGGATCTCAGTTTCTACAGTACACATTACTGTGCTATAGGTGAGAGGATCTCAGTTTCTACAGTACACATTACTGTGCTATAGGTGAGAGGATCTCAGTTTCTATAGTACACATTACTGTGCTATAGGTGAGAGGATCTCAGTTCCTACAGTACACATTACTGTGCTATAGGTGAGAGGATCTCAGTTTCTATAGTACACATTACTGTGCTATAGGTGAGAGGATCTCAGTTTCTATAGTACACATTACTGTGCTATAGGTGAGAGGATCTCAGTTTCTACAGTACACATTACTGTGCTATAGGTGAGAGGATCTCAGTTTCTATAGTACACATTACTGTGCTATAGGTGAGAGGATCTCAGTTTCTACAGTACACATTACTGTGCTATAGGTGAGAGGATCTCAGTTTCTGCAGTACACATTACCGTGCTATAGGTGAGAGGATCTCAGTTTCTACAGTACACATTACTGTGCTATAGGTGAGAGGATCTCAGTTTCTACAGTACACATTACTGTGCTATGGGTGAGAGGATCTCAGTTTCTATAGTACACATTACTGTCCTATGGGTGAGAGGATCTCAGTTTCTATAGTACACATTACTGTCCTATGGGTGAGAGGATCTCAGTTTCTACAGTACACATTACTGTGCTATAGGTGGGAGGATCTCAGTTTCTATAGTACACATTACTGTGCTATAGGTGAGAGGATCTCAGTTTCTATAGTACACATTACTGTGCTATGGGTGAGAGGATCTCAGTTTCTATAGTACACATTACTGTGCTATAGGTGGGAGGATCTCAGTTTCTACAGTACACATTACTGTGCTATGGGTGAGAGGATCTCAGTTTCTACAGTACACATTACTGTGCTATGGGTGAGAGGATCTCAGTTTCTACAGTACACATTACTGTGCTATAGGTGAGAGGATCTCAGTTTCTACAGTACACATTACTGTGCTATAGGTGAGAGGATCTCAGTTTCTACAGTACACATTACTGTGCTATAGGTGGGAGGATCTCAGTTTCTACAGTACACATTACCGTGCTATAGGTGAGAGGATCTCAGTTTCTACAGTACACATTACTGTGCTATAGGTGGGAGGATCTCAGTTTCTATAGTACACATTACTGTCCTATGGGTGAGAGGATCTCAGTTTCTATAGTACACATTACTGTGCTATGGGTGAGAGGATCTCAGTTTCTATAGTACACATTACTGTGCTATAGGTGGGAGGATCTCAGTTTCTATAGTACACATTACTGTGCTATAGGTGAGAGGATCTCAGTTTCTACAGTACACATTACCGTGCTATGGGTGGGAGGATCTCAGTTTCTATAGTACACATTACTGTGCTATAGGTGAGAGGATCTCAGTTTCTATAGTACACATTACTGTGCTATGGGTGGGAGGATCTCAGTTTCTACAGTACACATTACTGTGCTATAGGTGAGAGGATCTCAGTTTCTACAGTACACATTACTGTGCTATAGGTGAGAGGATCTCAGTTTCTATAGTACACATTACTGTGCTATAGGTGAGAGGATCTCAGTTTCTATAGTACACATTACTGTCCTATGGGTGAGAGGATCTCAGTTTCTACAGTGCACATTACCGTGCTATGGGTGAGAGGATCTCAGTTTCTACAGTACACATTACTGTGCTATAGGTGAGAGGATCTCAGTTTCTATAGTACACATTACTGTGCTATAGGTGAGAGGATCTCAGTTTCTACAGTACACATTACTGTGCTATGGGTGAGAGGATCTCAGTTTCTATAGTACACATTACTGTGCTATGGGTGAGAGGATCTCAGTTTCTATAGTACACATTACCGTGCTATAGGTGAGAGGATCTCAGTTTCTACAGTACACATTACTGTGCTATAGGTGAGAGGATCTCAGTTTCTTTAGTGCACATTACCGTGCTATGGGTGAGAGGATCTCAGTTTCTATAGTACACATTACCGTGCTATAGGTGAGAGGATCTCAGTTTCTATAGTACACATTACCGTGCTATGGGTGAGAGGATCTCAGTTTCTTTAGTGCACATTACCGTGCTATAGGTGAGAGGATCTCAGTTTCTACAGTACACATTACTGTGCTATAGGTGAGAGGATCTCAGTTTCTTTAGTGCACATTACCGTGCTATAGGTGAGAGGATCTCAGTTTCTACAGTACACATTACTGTGCTATAGGTGAGAGGATCTCAGTTTCTATAGTACACATTACTGTGCTATGGGTGAGAGGATCTCAGTTTCTATAGTACACATTACTGTGCTATAGGTGGGAGGATCTCAGTTTCTACAGTACACATTACCGTGCTATAGGTGAGAGGATCTCAGTTTCTACAGTACACATTACTGTGCTATGGGTGAGAGGATCTCAGTTTCTTTAGTGCACATTACCGTGCTATGGGTGAGAGGATCTCAGTTTCTATAGTACACATTACCGTGCTATAGGTGAGAGGATCTCAGTTTCTACAGTACACATTACTGTGCTATAGGTGAGAGGATCTCAGTTTCTACAGTACACATTACTGTGCTATAGGTGAGAGGATCTCAGTTTCTACAGTACACATTACCGTGCTATAGGTGAGAGGATCTCAGTTTCTACAGTACACATTACTGTGCTATGGGTGAGAGGATCTCAGTTTCTACAGTACACATTACCGTGCTATGGGTGAGAGGATCTCAGTTTCTATAGTACACATTACTGTGCTATAGGTGAGAGGATCTCAGTTTCTACAGTACACATTACTGTGCTATGGGTGAGAGGATCTCAGTTTCTATAGTACACATTACCATGCTATAGGTGAGAGGATCTCAGTTTCTACAGTACACATTACCGTGCTATGGGTGAGAGGATCTCAGTTTCTATAGTACACATTACTGTGCTATAGGTGAGAGGATCTCAGTTTCTACAGTACACATTACTGTGCTATAGGTGGGAGGATCTCAGTTTCTATAGTACACATTACTGTGCTATGGGTGAGAGGATCTCAGTTTCTATAGTACACATTATTGTGCTATAGGTGAGAGGATCTCAGTTTCTACAGTACACATTACTGTGCTATGGGTGAGAGGATCTCAGTTTCTACAGTACACATTACTGTGCTATGGGTGAGAGGATCTCAGTTTCTACAGTACACATTACTGTGCTATAGGTGAGAGGATCTCAGTTTCTACAGTACACATTACTGTGCTATAGGTGAGAGGATCTCAGTTTCTACAGTACACATTACTGTGCTATGGGTGAGAGGATCTCAGTTTCTACAGTACACATTACTGTGCTATGGGTGAGAGGATCTCAGTTTCTACAGTACACATTACTGTGCTATAGGTGAGAGGATCTCAGTTTCTACAGTACACATTACTGTGCTATAGGTGAGAGGATCTCAGTTTCTACAGTACACATTACTGTGCTATGGGTGAGAGGATCTCAGTTTCTACAGTACACATTACTGTGCTATGGGTGAGAGGATCTCAGTTTCTATAGTACACATTACTGTGCTATGGGTGAGAGGATCTCAGTTTCTACAGTACACATTACTGTGCTATAGGTGAGAGGATCTCAGTTTCTATAGTACACATTACTGTGCTATGGGTGAGAGGATCTCAGTTTCTATAGTACACATTACTGTGCTATAGGTGAGAGGATCTCAGTTTCTACAGTACACATTACTGTGCTATAGATGAGAGGATCTCAGTTTCTACAGTACACATTACTGTGCTATAGGTGAGAGGATCTCAGTTTCTATAGTACACATTACCGTGCTATAGGTGAGAGGATCTCAGTTTCTATAGTACACATTACTGTGCTATGGGTGAGAGGATCTCAGTTTCTATAGTACACATTACTGTGCTATGGGTGAGAGGATCTCAGTTTCTATAGTACACATTACCGTGCTATAGGTGAGAGGATCTCAGTTTCTACAGTACACATTACTGTGCTATGGGTGAGAGGATCTCAGTTTCTATAGTACACATTACCGTGCTATGGGTGAGAGGATCTCAGTTTCTATAGTACACATTACCGTGCTATGGGTGAGAGGATCTCGGTTTCTATAGTACACATTACCGTGCTATGGGTGAGAGGATCTCAGTTTCTACAGTACACATTACCGTGCTATAGGTGAGAGGATCTCAGTTTGTACAGTACACATTACTGTGCTATAGGTGAGAGGATCTCAGTTTCTACAGTACACATTACCGTGCTATAGGTGAGAGGATCTCAGTTTGTACAGTACACATTACTGTGCTATAGGTGAGAGGATCTCAGTTTGTACAGTACACATTACTGTGCTATGGGTGAGAGGATCTCAGTTTCTATAGTACACATTACCGTGCTATGGGTGAGAGGATCTCGGTTTCTATAGTACACATTACCGTGCTATGGGTGAGAGGATCTCGGTTTCTATAGTACACATTACCGTGCTATGGGTGAGAGGATCTCAGTTTCTATAGTACACATTACCGTGCTATAGGTGAGAGGATCTCAGTTTCTATAGTACACATTACCGTGCTATAGGTGAGAGGATCTCAGTTTCTACAGTACACATTACTGTGCTATAGGTGAGAGGATCTCAGTTTCTATAGTACACATTACCGTGCTATAGGTGAGAGGATCTCAGTTTCTATAGTACACATTACCGTGCTATAGGTGAGAGGATCTCAGTTTCTATAGTACACATTACCGTGCTATAGGTGAGAGGATCTCAGTTTCTACAGTACACATTACTGTGCTATAGGTGAGAGGATCTCAGTTTCTATAGTACACATTACCGTGCTATAGGTGAGAGGATCTCAGTTTCTATAGTACACATTACTGTGCTATGGGTGAGAGGATCTCAGTTTCTATAGTACACATTACCGTGCTATAGGTGAGAGGATCTCAGTTTCTATAGTACACATTACCGTGCTATAGGTGAGAGGATCTCAGTTTCTACAGTACACATTAATGTGCTATAGGTGAGAGGATCTCAGTTTCTATAGTACACATTACCGTGCTATAGGTGAGAGGATCTCAGTTTCTATAGTACACATTACTGTGCTATGGGTGAGAGGATCTCAGTTTCTACAGTACACATTACCGTGCTATGGGTGAGAGGATCTCAGTTTCTATAGTACACATTACCGTGCTATAGGTGAGAGGATCTCAGTTTCTATAGTACACATTACCGTGCTATAGGTGAGAGGATCTCAGTTTCTACAGTACACATTACTGTGCTATAGGTGAGAGGATCTCAGTTTCTATAGTACACATTACTGTGCTATGGGTGAGAGGATCTCAGTTTCTACAGTACACATTACTGTGCTATGGGTGAGAGGATCTCAGTTTGTACAGTACACATTACTGTGCTATGGGTGAGAGGATCTCAGTTTGTACAGTACACATTACCGTGCTATGGGTGAGAGGATCTCAGTTTCTATAGTACACATTACCGTGCTATGGGTGAGAGGATCTCAGTTTCTATAGTACACATTACCGTGCTATGGGTGAGAGGATCTCAGTTTCTATAGTACACATTACCGTGCTATGGGTGAGAGGATCTCAGTTTCTATAGTACACATTACTGTGCTATAGGTGAGAGGATCTCAGTTTCTATAGTACACATTACCGTGCTATAGGTGAGAGGATCTCAGTTTCTATAGTACACATTACCGTGCTATGGGTGAGAGGATCTCAGTTTCTATAGTACACATTACCGTGCTATAGGTGAGAGGATCTCAGTTTCTATAGTACACATTACCGTGCTATGGGTGAGAGGATCTCAGTTTCTATAGTACACATTACTGTGCTATAGGTGAGAGGATCTCAGTTTCTATAGTACACATTACCGTGCTATGGGTGAGAGGATCTCAGTTTCTATAGTACACATTACCGTGCTATAGGTGAGAGGATCTCAGTTTCTATAGTACACATTACCGTGCTATAGGTGAGAGGATCTCAGTTTCTATAGTACACATTACCGTGCTATGGGTGAGAGGATCTCAGTTTCTACAGTACACATTACCGTGCTATGGGTGAGAGGATCTCAGTTTCTACAGTACACATTACTGTGCTATAGGTGAGAGGATCTCAGTTTCTATAGTACACATTACCATGCTATGGGTGAGAGGATCTCAGTTTCTACAGTACACATTACTGTGCTATGGGTGAGAGGATCTCAGTTTCTACAGTACACATTACTGTGCTATGGGTGAGAGGATCTCAGTTTCTATAGTACACATTACTGTGCTATAGGTGAGAGGATCTCAGTTTCTACAGTACACATTACTGTGCTATAGGTGAGAGGATCTCAGTTTCTATAGTACACATTACCGTGCTATAGGTGAGAGGATCTCAGTTTCTACAGCACACATTACTGTGCTATGGGTGAGAGGATCTCAGTTTCTACAGTACACATTACTGTGCTATGGGTGAGAGGATCTCAGTTTCTACAGTACACATTACCGTGCTATGGGTGAGAGGATCTCAGTTTCTACAGTACACATTACTGTGCTATGGGTGAGAGGATCTCAGTTTCTACAGTACACATTACTGTGCTATAGGTGAGAGGATCTCAGTTTCTATAGTACACATAACTGTGCTATGGGTGAGAGGATCTCAGTTTCTATAGTACACATTACCGTGCTATGGGTGAGAGGATCTCAGTTTCTACAGTACACATTACCGTGCTATGGGTGAGAGGATCTCAGTTTCTACAGTACACATTACCGTGCTATGGGTGAGAGGATCTCAGTTTCTATAGTACACATTACCGTGCTATGGGTGAGAGGATCTCAGTTTCTACAGTACACATTACTGTGCTATGGGTGAGAGGATCTCAGTTTCTACAGTACACATTACTGTGCTATAGGTGAGAGGATCTCAGTTTCTATAGTACACATTACTGTGCTATGGGTGAGAGGATCTCAGTTTCTACAGTACACATTACTGTGCTATAGGTGAGAGGATCTCAGTTTCTACAGTACACATTACCGTGCTATGGGTGAGAGGATCTCAGTTTCTATAGTACACATTACCGTGCTATGGGTGAGAGGATCTCAGTTTCTACAGTACACATTACTGTGCTATGGGTGAGAGGATCTCAGTTTCTACAGTACACATTACTGTGCTATGGGTGAGAGGATCTCAGTTTCTATAGTACACATTACTGTGCTACAAGTGAGAGGATCTCAGTTTCTATAGTACACATTACCATGCTATAGGTGAGAGGATCTCAGTTTCTACAGTACACATTACTGTGCTATAGGTGAGAGGATCTCAGTTTCTATAGTACACATTACCGTGCTATGGGTGAGAGGATCTCAGTTTCTATAGTACACATTACCGTGCTATGGGTGAGAGGATCTCAGTTTCTATAGTACACATTACCGTGCTATGGGTGAGAGGATCTCAGTTTCTACAGTACACATTACTGTGCTATGGGTGAGAGGATCTCAGTTTCTACAGTACACATTACTGTGCTATGGGTGAGAGGATCTCAGTTTCTATAGTACACATTACTGTGCTATAGGTGAGAGGATCTCAGTTTCTACAGTACACATTACCGTGCTATGGGTGAGAGGATCTCAGTTTCTATAGTACACATTACCGTGCTATGGGTGAGAGGATCTCAGTTTCTATAGTACACATTACCATGCTATGGGTGAGAGGATCTCAGTTTCTACAGTACACATTACTGTGCTATGGGTGAGAGGATCTCAGTTTCTACAGTACACATTACTGTGCTATGGGTGAGAGGATCTCAGTTTCTATAGTACACATTACTGTGCTATGGGTGAGAGGATCTCAGTTTCTACAGTACACATTACTGTGCTATAGGTGAGAGGATCTCAGTTTCTACAGTACACATTACTGTGCTATGGGTGAGAGGATCTCAGTTTCTATAGTACACATTACTGTGCTATAGGTGAGAGGATCTCAGTTTCTATAGTACACATTACTGTGCTATAGATGAGAGGATCTCAGTTTCTACAGTACACATTACTGTGCTATGGGTGAGAGGATCTCAGTTTCTACAGTACACATTACCATGCTATGGGTGAGAGGATCTCAGTTTCTACAGTACACATTACTGTGCTATGGGTGAGAGGATCTCAGTTTCTACAGTACACATTACCGTGCTATGGGTGAGAGGATCTCAGTTTCTATAGTACACATTACCATGCTATGGGTGAGAGGATCTCAGTTTCTACAGTACACATTACTGTGCTATGGGTGAGAGGATCTCAGTTTCTATAGTACACATTACTGTGCTATAGGTGAGAGGATCTCAGTTTCTATAGTACACATTACTGTGCTATAGATGAGAGGATCTCAGTTTCTACAGTACACATTACTGTGCTATGGGTGAGAGGATCTCAGTTTCTACAGTACACATTACTGTGCTATAGGTGAGAGGATCTCAGTTTCTATAGTACACATTACCGTGCTATGGGTGAGAGGATCTCAGTTTCTATAGTACACATTACCGTGCTATGGGTGAGAGGATCTCAGTTTCTATAGTACACATTACCGTGCTATGGGTGAGAGGATCTCGGTTTCTATAGTACACATTACCGTGCTATGGGTGAGAGGATCTCAGTTTCTATAGTACACATTACCGTGCTATGGGTGAGAGGATCTCAGTTTCTACAGTACACATTACTGTGCTATGGGTGAGAGGATCTCAGTTTCTACAGTACACATTACGGTGCTATAGGTGAGAGGATCTCAGTTTCTATAGTACACATTACCGTGCTATGGGTGAGAGGATCTCAGTTTCTATAGTACACATTACCCTGCTATGGGTGAGAGGATCTCAGTTTCTATAGTACACATTACCGTGCTATGGGTGAGAGGATCTCAGTTTCTATAGTACACATTACCGTGCTATAGGTGAGAGGATCTCAGTTTCTATAGTACACATTACTGTGCTATAGGTGAGAGGATCTCAGTTTCTATAGTACACATTACCGTGCTATGGGTGAGAGGATCTCAGTTTCTACAGTACACATTACCGTGCTATGGGTGAGAGGATCTCAGTTTCTACACTACACATTACTGTGCTATGGGTGAGAGGATCTCAGTTTCTACAGTACACATTACTGTGCTATAGGTGAGAGGATCTCAGTTTCTACAGTACACATTACTGTGCTATGGGTGAGAGGATCTCAGTTTCTACAGTACACATTACTGTGCTATAGGTGAGAGGATCTCAGTTTCTACAGTACACATTACTGTGCTATAGGTGAGAGGATCTCAGTTTCTACAGTACACATTACTGTGCTATGGGTGAGAGGATCTCAGTTTCTACAGTACACATTACCGTGCTATAGGTGAGAGGATCTCAGTTTCTACACTACACATTACTGTGCTGTGGGTGGGAGGATCTCAGTTTCTACAGTACACATTACTGTGCTATGGGTGAGAGGATCTCAGTTTCTACAGTACACATTACTGTGCTATAGGTGAGAGGATCTCAGTTTCTACAGTACACATTACTGTGCTATGGGTGAGAGGATCTCAGTTTCTATAGTACACATTACTGTGCTGTAGGTGAGAGGATCTCAGTTTCTATAGTACACATTACCATGCTATGGGTGAGAGGATCTCAGTTTCTATAGTACACATTACTGTGCTATAGGTGAGAGGATCTCAGTTTCTACAGTACACATTACTGTGCTATAGGTGAGAGGATCTCAGTTTCTACAGTACACATTACCGTGCTATAGGTGAGAGGATCTCAGTTTCTATAGTACATATTACCGTGCTATGGGTGAGAGGATCTCAGTTTCTACAGTACACATTACTGTGCTATAGGTGAGAGGATCTCAGTTTCTATAGTACACATTACCGTGCTATAGGTGAGAGGATCTCAGTTTCTACAGTACACATTACTGTGCTATAGGTGAGAGGATCTCAGTTTCTATAGTACATATTACCGTGCTATGGGTGAGAGGATCTCAGTTTCTACAGTACACATTACTGTGCTATAGGTGAGAGGATCTCAGTTTCTATAGTACACATTACCGTGCTATGGGTGAGAGGATCTCAGTTTCTACAGTACACATTACTGTGCTATGGGTGAGAGGATCTCAGTTTCTACAGTACACATTACTGTGCTATAGGTGAGAGGATCTCAGTTTCTATAGTACACATTACCGTGCTATGGGTGAGAGGATCTCAGTTTCTACAGTACACATTACTGTGCTATGGGTGAGAGGATTTCAGTTTCTACAGTACACATTACTGTGCTATGGGTGAGAGGATCTCAGTTTCTATAGTACACATTACCGTGCTATGGGTGAGAGGATCTCAGTTTCTACAGTACACATTACTATGCTATAGGTGAGAGGATCTCAGTTTCTATAGTACACATTACCGTGCTATGGGTGAGAGGATCTCAGTTTCTATAGTACACATTACCGTGCTATGGGTGAGAGGATCTCAGTTTCTATAGTACACATTACCGTGCTGTAGGTGAGAGGATCTCAGTTTCTATAGTACACATTACTGTGCTATAGGTGAGAGGATCTCAGTTTCTACAGTACACATTACTGTGCTATAGGTGAGAGGATCTCTGTTTCTACAGTACACATTACTGTGCTATGGGTGAGAGGATCTCAGTTTCTACAGTACACATTACTGTGCTATAGGTGAGAGGATCTCAGTTTCTACAGTACACATTACTGTGCTATGGGTGAGAGGATCTCAGTTTCTACAGTACACATTACCGTGCTATAGGTGAGAGGATCTCAGTTTCTACAGTACACATTACTGCGCTATGGGTGAGAGGATCTCAGTTTCTACAGTACACATTACTGTGCTATGGGTGAGAGGATCTCAGTTTCTACAGTACACATTACTGTGCTATGGGTGAGAGGATCTCAGTTTCTACAGTACACATTACCGTGCTGTAGGTGAGATGATCTCAGTTTCTACAGTACACATTACTGTGCTATGGGTGAGAGGATCTCAGTTTCTACAGTACACATTACCGTGCTATAGGTGAGAGGATCTCAGTTTCTACAGTACACATTACTGTGCTATGGGTGAGAGGATCTCAGTTTCTACAGTACACATTACCGTGCTATAGGTGAGAGGATCTCAGTTTCTACAGTACACATTACTGTGCTATGGGTGAGAGGATCTCAGTTTCTACAGTACACATTACCGTGCTATAGGTGAGAGGATCTCAGTTTCTACAGTACACATTACCGTGCTATGGGTGAGAGGATCTCAGTTTCTACAGTACACATTACTGTGCTATGGGTGAGAGGATCTCAGTTTCTATAGTACACATTACTGTGCTATAGGTGAGAGGATCTCAGTTTCTATAGTACACATTACTGTGCTATGGGTGAGAGGATATCAGTTTCTATAGTACACATTACTGTGCTATGGGTGAGAGGATCTCAGTTTCTACAGTACACATTACCGTGCTATAGGTGAGAGGATCTCAGTTTCTACAGTACACATTACTGTGCTATAGGTGAGAGGATCTCAGTTTCTATAGTACACATTACCGTGCTATGGGTGAGAGGATCTCAGTTTCTATAGTACATATTACTGTGCTATGGGTGAGAGGATCTCAGTTTCTACAGTACACATTACTGTGCTATAGGTGAGAGGATCTCAGTTTCTATAGTACACATTACTGTGCTATAGGTGAGAGGATCTCAGTTTCTATAGTACACATTACCGTGCTATAGGTGAGAGGATCTCAGTTTCTATAGTACACATTACTGTGCTATAGGTGAGAGGATCTCAGTTTCTACAGTACACATTACTGTGCTATAGGTGAGAGGATCTCAGTTTCTATAGTACACATTACCGTGCTATGGGTGAGAGGATCTCAGTTTTAATAGTACACATTACCGTGCTATAGGTGAGAGGATCTCAGTTTCTACAGTACACATTACCGTGCTATAGGTGAGAGGATCTCAGTTTCTACAGTACACATTACCGTGCTATAGGTGAGAGGATCTCAGTTTCTACAGTACACATTACTGTGCTATAGGTGAGAGGATCTCAGTTTCTATAGTACACATTACCGTGCTATGGGTGAGAGGATCTCAGTTTCTATAGTACACATTACTGTGCTATAGGTGAGAGGATCTCAGTTTCTATAGTACACATTACTGTGCTATAGGTGAGAGGATCTCAGTTTCTACAGTACACATTACTGTGCTATAGGTGAGAGGATCTCAGTTTCTACAGTACACATTACTGTGCTATAGGTGAGAGGATCTCAGTTTCTACAGTACACATTACTGTGCTATGGGTGAGAGGATCTCAGTTTCTATAGTACACATTACTGTGCTATAGGTGAGAGGATCTCAGTTTCTATAGTACACATTACCGTGCTATAGGTGAGAGGATCTCAGTTTCTACAGTACACATTACTGTGCTATGGGTGAGAGGATCTCAGTTTCTATAGTACACATTACTGTGCTATAGGTGAGAGGATCTCAGTTTCTACAGTACACATTACTGTGCTATAGGTGAGAGGATCTCAGTTTCTATAGTACACATTACTGTGCTATGGGTGAGAGGATCTCAGTTTCTACAGTACACATTACTGTGCTATGGGTGAGAGGATCTCAGTTTCTATAGTACACATTACTGTGCTATAGGTGAGAGGATCTCAGTTTCTACAGTACACATTACTGTGCTATAGGTGAGAGGATCTCAGTTTCTACAGTACACATTACCGTGCTATGGGTGAGAGGATCTCAGTTTCTACAGTACACATTACTGTGCTATAGGTGAGAGGATCTCAGTTTCTACAGTACACATTACCGTGCTATAGGTG
The DNA here is from genome assembly GCF_040414725.1 of Anabrus simplex. NCBI lineage: Eukaryota > Metazoa > Arthropoda > Insecta > Orthoptera > Tettigoniidae > Anabrus > Anabrus simplex. The sequence continues at coordinate 111,801,997 of NC_090279.1, read as the reverse complement.
AGAGGATCTCAGTTTCTACTGTACACATTATTGTGCTATGGGTGAGAGGATCTCAGTTTCTACAGTACACATTACTGTGCTATGGGTGAGAGGATCTCAGTTTCTACAGTACACATTACTGTGCTATAGGTGAGAGTATCTCAGTTTCTACAGTACACATTACTGTGCTATAGGTGAGAGGATCTCAGTTTCTATAGTACACATTATTGTGCTATAGGTGAGAGTATCTCAGTTTCTACAGTACACATTACTGTGCTATAGGTGAGAGGATCTCAGTTTCTATAGTACACATTACTGTGCTATAGGTGAGAGGATCTCAGTTTCTATAGTACACATTACTGTGCTATGGGTGAGAGGATCTCAGTTTCTATAGTACACATTACTGTGCTATAGGTGGGAGGATCTCAGTTTCTATAGTACACATTACTGTGCTATAGGTGAGAGGATCTCAGTTTCTACAGTACACATTACCGTGCTATGGGTGGGAGGATCTCAGTTTCTATAGTACACATTACTGTGCTATAGGTGAGAGGATCTCAGTTTCTATAGTACACATTACTGTGCTATGGGTGGGAGGATCTCAGTTTCTACAGTACACATTACTGTGCTATAGGTGAGAGGATCTCAGTTTCTACAGTACACATTACTGTGCTATAGGTGAGAGGATCTCAGTTTCTATAGTACACATTACTGTGCTATAGGTGAGAGGATCTCAGTTTCTATAGTACACATTACTGTCCTATGGGTGAGAGGATCTCAGTTTCTACAGTACACATTACCGTGCTATGGGTGAGAGGATCTCAGTTTCTACAGTACACATTACTGTGCTATAGGTGAGAGGATCTCAGTTTCTATAGTACACATTACTGTGCTATAGGTGAGAGGATCTCAGTTTCTACAGTACACATTACTGTGCTATGGGTGAGAGGATCTCAGTTTCTATAGTACACATTACTGTGCTATAGGTGAGAGGATCTCAGTTTCTACAGTACACATTACTGTGCTATAGGTGAGAGGATCTCAGTTTCTGCAGTACACATTACTGTGCTATGGGTGAGAGGATCTCAGTTTCTACAGTACACATTACCGTGCTATAGGTGAGAGAATCTCAGTTTCTACAGTACACATTACCGTGCTATAGGTGAGAGGATCTCAGTTTCTACAGTACACATTACCGTGCTATGGGTGAGAGGATCTCAGTTTCTACAGTACACATTACCGTGCTATAGGTGAGAGGATCTCAGTTTCTACAGTACACATTACCGTGCTATAGGTGAGAGAATCTCAGTTTCTACAGTACACATTACTGTGCTATAGGTGAGAGGATCTCAGTTTCTATAGTACACATTACTGTGCTATAGGTGAGAGGATCTCAGTTTCTACAGTACACATTACCGTGCTATGGGTGAGAGGATCTCAGTTTCTACAGTACACATTACCGTGCTATAGGTGAGAGGATCTCAGTTTCTATAGTACACATTACCGTGCTATGGGTGAGAGGATCTCAGTTTCTACAGTACACATTACTGTGCTATAGGTGAGAGGATCTCAGTTTCTATAGTACACATTACTGTGCTATAGGTGGGAGGATCTCAGTTTCTATAGTACACATTACTGTGCTATAGGTGAGAGGATCTCAGTTTCTACAGTACACATTACCGTGCTATGGGTGGGAGGATCTCAGTTTCTATAGTACACATTACTGTGCTATAGGTGAGAGGATCTCAGTTTCTATAGTACACATTACTGTGCTATAGGTGAGAGGATCTCAGTTTCTATAGTACACATTACTGTGCTATAGGTGAGAGGATCTCAGTTTCTATAGTACACATTACTGTGCTATAGGTGAGAGGATCTCAGTTTCTATAGTACACATTACTGTGCTATAGGTGAGAGGATCTCAGTTTCTATAGTACACATTACTGTGCTATAGGTGAGAGGATCTCAGTTTCTATAGTACACATTACTGTGCTATAGGTGAGAGGATCTCAGTTTCTATAGTACACATTACTGTGCTATAGGTGAGAGGATCTCAGTTTCTATAGTACACATTACTGTGCTATAGGTGGGAGGATCTCGGTTTCTATAGTACACATTACTGTCCTATGGGTGAGAGGATCTCAGTTTCTACAGTACACATTACCGTGCTATGGGTGAGAGGATCTCAGTTTCTACAGTACACATTACTGTGCTATAGGTGAGAGGATCTCAGTTTCTATAGTACACATTACTGTGCTATAGGTGGGAGGATCTCCTTTTCTATAGTACACATTACTGTGCTATAGGTGAGAGGATCTCAGTTTCTACAGTACACATTACCGTGCTATGGGTGGGAGGATCTCAGTTTCTATAGTACACATTACTGTGCTATGGGTGAGAGGATCTCAGTTTCTATAGTACACATTACTGTGCTATAGGTGAGAGGATCTCAGTTTCTACAGTACACATTACTGTGCTATAGGTGAGAGGATCTCAGTTTCTACAGTACACATTACTGTGCTATAGGTGAGAGGATCTCAGTTTCTATAGTACACATTACCGTGCTATAGGTGAGAGGATCTCAGTTTCTACAGTACACATTACTGTGCTATGGGTGAGAGGATCTCAGTTTCTACAGTACACATTACTGTGCTATGGGTGAGAGGATCTCAGTTTCTATAGTACACATTACCGTGCTATGGGTGAGAGGATCTCAGTTTCTACAGTACACATTACTGTGCTATGGGTGAGAGGATCTCAGTTTCTACAGTACACATTACTGTGCTATAGGTGAGAGGATCTCAGTTTCTATAGTACACATTACCGTGCTATGGGTGAGAGGATCTCAGTTTCTACAGTACACATTACTGTGCTATGGGTGAGAGGATTTCAGTTTCTACAGTACACATTACTGTGCTATGGGTGAGAGGATCTCAGTTTCTATAGTACACATTACCGTGCTATGGGTGAGAGGATCTCAGTTTCTACAGTACACATTACTGTGCTATAGGTGAGAGGATCTCAGTTTCTATAGTACACATTACCGTGCTATGGGTGAGAGGATCTCAGTTTCTATAGTACACATTACCGTGCTATGGGTGAGAGGATCTCAGTTTCTATAGTACACATTACCGTGCTGTAGGTGAGAGGATCTCAGTTTCTATAGTACACATTACTGTGCTATAGGTGAGAGGATCTCAGTTTCTACAGTACACATTACTGTGCTATGGGTGAGAGGATCTCAGTTTCTACAGTACACATTACTGTGCTATGGGTGAGAGGATCTCAGTTTCTATAGTACACATTACTGTGCTATAGGTGAGAGGATCTCAGTTTCTACAGTACACATTACTGTGCTATAGGTGAGAGGATCTCAGTTTCTACAGTACACATTACCGTGCTATAGGTGAGAGGATCTCAGATTCTACAGTACACATTACCGTGCTATAGGTGAGAGGATCTCAGTTTCTACAGTACACATTACCGTGCTATAGGTGAGAGGATCTCAGATTCTACAGTACACATTACCGTGCTATAGGTGAGAGGATCTCAGTTTCTACAGTACACATTACTGTGCTATAGGTGAGAGGATCTCAGTTCCTACAGTACACATTACTGTGCTATAGGTGAGAGGATCTCAGTTTCTACAGTACACATTACTGTGCTATAGGTGAGAGGATCTCAGTTTCTACTGTACACATTATTGTGCTATAGGTGAGAGTATCTCAGTTTCTACAGTACACATTACTGTGCTATGGGTGAGAGGATCTCAGTTTCTACAGTACACATTACTGTGCTATAGGTGAGAGGATCTCAGTTTCTACAGTACACATTACTGTGCTATAGGTGAGAGTATCTCAGTTTCTACTGTACACATTATTGTGCTATGCGTGAGAGGATCTCAGTTTCTACAGTACACATTACTGTGCTATGGGTGAGAGGATCTCAGTTTCTACAGTACACATTACTGTGCTATAGGTGAGAGGATATCAGTTTCTACAGTACACATTACTGTGCTATGGGTGAGAGGATCTCAGTTTCTACAGTACACATTACCGTGCTATAGGTGAGAGGATCTCAGTTTCTACAGTACACATTACTGTGCTATGGGTGAGAGGATCTCAGTTTCTACAGTACACATTACTGTGCTATGGGTGAGAGGATCTCAGTTTCTACAGTACACATTACTGTGCTATAGGTGAGAGGATCTCAGTTTCTATAGTACACATTACCGTGCTATAGGTGAGAGGATCTCAGTTTCTACAGTACACATTACCGTGCTATGGGTGAGAGGATCTCAGTTTCTACAGTACACATTACTGTGCTATGGGTGAGAGGATCTCAGTTTCTACAGTACACATTACTGTGCTATGGGTGAGAGGATCTCAGTTTCTACAGTACACATTACTGTGCTATGGGTGAGAGGATCTCAGTTTCTACAGTACACATTACCGTGCTATAGGTGAGAGGATCTCAGTTTCTACAGTACACATTACTGTGCTATGGGTGAGAGGATCTCAGTTTCTATAGTACACATTACTGTGCTATGGGTGAGAGGATCTCAGTTTCTACAGTACACATTACTGTGCTATGGGTGAGAGGATCTCAGTTTCTACAGTACACATTACTGTGCTATGGGTGAGAGGATCTCAGTTTCTACAGTACACATTACCGTGCTGTGGGTGAGAGGATCTCAGTTTCTACAGTACACATTACTGTGCTATGGGTGAGAGGATCTCAGTTTCTACAGTACACATTACTGTGCTATGGGTGAGAGGATCTCAGTTTCTACAGTACACATTACTGTGCTATAGGTGAGAGGATCTCAGTTTCTACAGTACACATTACTGTGCTATAGGTGACAGGATCTCAGTTTCTACAGTACACATTACCGTGCTGTAGGTGAGAGGATCTCAGTTTCTACAGTACACATTACCGTGCTATAGGTGAGAGGATCTCAGTTTCTACAGTACACATTACTGTGCTATGGGTGAGAGGATCTCAGTTTCTACAGTACACATTACTGTGCTATGGGTGAGAGGATCTCAGTTTCTACAGTACACATTACTGTGCTATGGGTGAGAGGATCTCAGTTTCTACAGTACACATTACTGTGCTATAGGTGAGAGGATCTCAGTTTCTACAGTACACATTACTGTGCTATAGGTGAGAGGATCTCAGTTTCTATAGTACACATTACTGTGCTATAGGTGAGAGTATCTCAGTTTCTACAGTACACATTACTGTGCTATAGGTGAGAGGATCTCAGTTCCTACAGTACACATTACTGTGCTATAGGTGAGAGGATCTCAGTTTCTATAGTACACATTACTGTGCTATAGGTGAGAGGATCTCAGTTTCTATAGTACACATTACTGTGCTATAGGTGAGAGGATCTCAGTTTCTATAGTACACATTACTGTGCTATAGGTGAGAGGATCTCAGTTTCTACAGTACACATTACTGTGCTATGGGTGAGAGGATCTCAGTTTCTATAGTACACATTACTGTCCTATGGGTGAGAGGATCTCAGTTTCTATGGTACACATTACTGTCCTATGGGTGAGAGGATCTCAGTTTCTACAGTACACATTACCGTGCTATGGGTGAGAGGATCTCAGTTTCTACAGTACACATTACTGTGCTATAGGTGAGAGGATCTCAGTTTCTATAGTACACATTACTGTGCTATGGGTGAGAGGATCTCAGTTTCTATAGTACACATTACTGTGCTATAGGTGGGAGGATCTCAGTTTCTATAGTACACATTACTGTGCTATGGGTGAGAGGATATCAGTTTCTACAGTATACATTACCGTGCTATGGGTGGGAGGATCTCAGTTTCTATAGTACACATTACTGTGCTATGGGTGAGAGGATCTCAGTTTCTATAGTACACATTACTGTGCTATAGGTGAGAGGATCTCAGTTTCTATAGTACACATTACTGTGCTATAGGTGAGAGGATCTCAGTTTCTACAGTACACATTACTGTGCTATAGGTGAGAGGATCTCAGTTTCTACAGTACACATTACTGTGCTATAGGTGAGAGGATCTCAGTTTCTATAGTACACATTACTGTGCTATAGGTGAGAGGATCTCAGTTTCTATAGTACACATTACTGTCCTATGGGTGAGAGGATCTCAGTTTCTACAGTACACATTACCGTGCTATGGGTGAGAGGATCTCAGTTTCTACAGTACACATTACTGTGCTATAGGTGAGAGGATCTCAGTTTCTATAGTACACATTACTGTGCTGTAGGTGAGAGGATCTCAGTTTCTACAGTACACATTACTGTGCTATGGGTGAGAGGATCTCAGTTTCTATAGTACACATTACTGTGCTATAGGTGAGAGGATCTCAGTTTCTACAGTACACATTACTGTGCTATAGGTGAGAGGATCTCAGTTTCTGCAGTACACATTACTGTGCTATGGGTGAGAGGATCTCAGTTTCTACAGTACACATTACCGTGCTATAGGTGAGAGAATCTCAGTTTCTACAGTACACATTACTGTGCTATAGGTGAGAGGATCTCAGTTTCTACAGTACACATTACCGTGCTATGGGTGAGAGGATCTCAGTTTCTACAGTACACATTACCGTGCTATAGGTGAGAGGATCTCAGTTTCTACAGTACACATTACCGTGCTATAGGTGAGAGAATCTCAGTTTCTACAGTACACATTACTGTGCTATAGGTGAGAGGATCTCAGTTTCTATAGTACACATTACTGTGCTATAGGTGAGAGGATCTCAGTTTCTACAGTACACATTACCGTGCTATGGGTGAGAGGATCTCAGTTTCTACAGTACACATTACTGTGCTATAGGTGAGAGGATCTCAGTTTCTATAGTACACATTACTGTGCTATAGGTGAGAGGATCTCAGTTTCTATACTACACATTACTGTGCTATAGGTGAGAGGATCTCAGTTTCTATAGTACACATTACTGTGCTATAGGTGAGAGGATCTCAGTTTCTATACTACACATTACTGTGCTATAGGTGAGAGGATCTCAGTTTCTATAGTACACATTACTGTGCTATAGGTGAGAGGATCTCAGTTTCTATAGTACACATTACTGTGCTATAGGTGGGAGGATCTCGGTTTCTATAGTACACATTACTGTCCTATGGGTGAGAGGATCTCAGTTTCTACAGTACACATTACCGTGCTATGGGTGAGAGGATCTCAGTTTCTACAGTACACATTACTGTGCTATAGGTGAGAGGATCTCAGTTTCTATAGTACACATTACTGTGCTATAGGTGGGAGGATCTCAGTTTCTATAGTACACATTACTGTGCTATAGGTGAGAGGATCTCAGTTTCTACAGTACACATTACCGTGCTATGGGTGGGAGGATCTCAGTTTCTATAGTACACATTACTGTGCTATGGGTGAGAGGATCTCAGTTTCTATAGTACACATTACTGTGCTATAGGTGAGAGGATCTCAGTTTCTACAGTACACATTACTGTGCTATAGGTGAGAGGATCTCAGTTTCTACAGTACACATTACTGTGCTATAGGTGAGAGGATCTCAGTTTCTATAGTACACATTACCGTGCTATAGGTGAGAGGATCTCAGTTTCTACAGTACACATTACTGTGCTATGGGTGAGAGGATCTCAGTTTCTACAGTACACATTACCGTGCTATGGGTGAGAGGATCTCAGTTTCTACAGTACACATTACCGTGCTATGGGTGAGAGGATCTCAGTTTCTACAGTACACATTACTGTGCTATAGGTGAGAGGATCTCAGTTTCTATAGTACACATTACCGTGCTATGGGTGAGAGGATCTCAGTTTCTACAGTACACATTACTGTGCTATGGGTGAGAGGATTTCAGTTTCTACAGTACACATTACTGTGCTATGGGTGAGAGGATCTCAGTTTCTATAGTACACATTACCGTGCTATGGGTGAGAGGATCTCAGTTTCTACAGTACACATTACTGTGCTATAGGTGAGAGGATCTCAGTTTCTATAGTACACATTACCGTGCTATGGGTGAGAGGATCTCAGTTTCTATAGTACACATTACCGTGCTATGGGTGAGAGGATCTCAGTTTCTATAGTACACATTACCGTGCTGTAGGTGAGAGGATCTCAGTTTCTATAGTACACATTACTGTGCTATAGGTGAGAGGATCTCAGTTTCTACAGTACACATTACTGTGCTATGGGTGAGAGGATCTCAGTTTCTACAGTACACATTACTGTGCTATAGGTGAGAGGATCTCAGTTTCTACAGTACACATTACTGTGCTATGGGTGAGAGGATCTCAGTTTCTACAGTACACATTACCGTGCTATAGGTGAGAGGATCTCAGTTTCTACAGTACACATTACTGTGCTATGGGTGAGAGGATCTCAGTTTCTACAGTACACATTACTGTGCTATGGGTGAGAGGATCTCAGTTTCTACAGTACACATTACTGTGCTATGGGTGAGAGGATCTCAGTTTCTACAGTACACATTACCGTGCTGTAGGTGAGAGGATCTCAGTTTCTACAGTACACATTACTGTGCTATGGGTGAGAGGATCTCAGTTTCTACAGTACACATTACCGTGCTATAGGTGAGAGGATCTCAGTTTCTACAGTACACATTACTGTGCTATGGGTGAGAGGATCTCAGTTTCTACAGTACACATTACCGTGCTATAGGTGAGAGGATCTCAGTTTCTACAGTACACATTACTGTGCTATGGGTGAGAGGATCTCAGTTTCTACAGTACACATTACCGTGCTATAGGTGAGAGGATCTCAGTTTCTACAGTACACATTACCGTGCTATGGGTGAGAGGATCTCAGTTTCTACAGTACACATTACTGTGCTATGGGTGAGAGGATCTCAGTTTCTATAGTACACATTACTGTGCTATAGGTGAGAGTATCTCAGTTTCTACAGTACACATTACTGTGCTATAGGTGAGAGGATCTCAGTTTCTATAGTACACATTATTGTGCTATAGGTGAGAGTATCTCAGTTTCTACAGTACACATTACTGTGCTATAGGTGAGAGGATCTCAGTTTCTATAGTACACATTACTGTGCTATAGGTGAGAGGATCTCAGTTTCTATAGTACACATTACTGTGCTATGGGTGAGAGGATCTCAGTTTCTATAGTACACATTACTGTGCTATAGGTGGGAGGATCTCAGTTTCTATAGTACACATTACTGTGCTATAGGTGAGAGGATCTCAGTTTCTACAGTACACATTACCGTGCTATGGGTGGGAGGATCTCAGTTTCTATAGTACACATTACTGTGCTATAGGTGAGAGGATCTCAGTTTCTATAGTACACATTACTGTGCTATGGGTGGGAGGATCTCAGTTTCTACAGTACACATTACTGTGCTATAGGTGAGAGGATCTCAGTTTCTACAGTACACATTACTGTGCTATAGGTGAGAGGATCTCAGTTTCTATAGTACACATTACTGTGCTATAGGTGAGAGGATCTCAGTTTCTATAGTACACATTACTGTCCTATGGGTGAGAGGATCTCAGTTTCTACAGTACACATTACCGTGCTATGGGTGAGAGGATCTCAGTTTCTACAGTACACATTACTGTGCTATAGGTGAGAGGATCTCAGTTTCTATAGTACACATTACTGTGCTATAGGTGAGAGGATCTCAGTTTCTACAGTACACATTACTGTGCTATGGGTGAGAGGATCTCAGTTTCTATAGTACACATTACTGTGCTATAGGTGAGAGGATCTCAGTTTCTACAGTACACATTACTGTGCTATAGGTGAGAGGATCTCAGTTTCTGCAGTACACATTACTGTGCTATGGGTGAGAGGATCTCAGTTTCTACAGTACACATTACCGTGCTATAGGTGAGAGAATCTCAGTTTCTACAGTACACATTACCGTGCTATAGGTGAGAGGATCTCAGTTTCTACAGTACACATTACCGTGCTATGGGTGAGAGGATCTCAGTTTCTACAGTACACATTACCGTGCTATAGGTGAGAGGATCTCAGTTTCTACAGTACACATTACCGTGCTATAGGTGAGAGAATCTCAGTTTCTACAGTACACATTACTGTGCTATAGGTGAGAGGATCTCAGTTTCTATAGTACACATTACTGTGCTATAGGTGAGAGGATCTCAGTTTCTACAGTACACATTACCGTGCTATGGGTGAGAGGATCTCAGTTTCTACAGTACACATTACCGTGCTATAGGTGAGAGGATCTCAGTTTCTATAGTACACATTACCGTGCTATGGGTGAGAGGATCTCAGTTTCTACAGTACACATTACTGTGCTATAGGTGAGAGGATCTCAGTTTCTATAGTACACATTACTGTGCTATAGGTGGGAGGATCTCAGTTTCTATAGTACACATTACTGTGCTATAGGTGAGAGGATCTCAGTTTCTACAGTACACATTACCGTGCTATGGGTGGGAGGATCTCAGTTTCTATAGTACACATTACTGTGCTATAGGTGAGAGGATCTCAGTTTCTATAGTACACATTACTGTGCTATAGGTGAGAGGATCTCAGTTTCTATAGTACACATTACTGTGCTATAGGTGAGAGGATCTCAGTTTCTATAGTACACATTACTGTGCTATAGGTGAGAGGATCTCAGTTTCTATAGTACACATTACTGTGCTATAGGTGAGAGGATCTCAGTTTCTATAGTACACATTACTGTGCTATAGGTGAGAGGATCTCAGTTTCTATAGTACACATTACTGTGCTATAGGTGAGAGGATCTCAGTTTCTATAGTACACATTACTGTGCTATAGGTGAGAGGATCTCAGTTTCTATAGTACACATTACTGTGCTATAGGTGGGAGGATCTCGGTTTCTATAGTACACATTACTGTCCTATGGGTGAGAGGATCTCAGTTTCTACAGTACACATTACCGTGCTATGGGTGAGAGGATCTCAGTTTCTACAGTACACATTACTGTGCTATAGGTGAGAGGATCTCAGTTTCTATAGTACACATTACTGTGCTATAGGTGGGAGGATCTCCTTTTCTATAGTACACATTACTGTGCTATAGGTGAGAGGATCTCAGTTTCTACAGTACACATTACCGTGCTATGGGTGGGAGGATCTCAGTTTCTATAGTACACATTACTGTGCTATGGGTGAGAGGATCTCAGTTTCTATAGTACACATTACTGTGCTATAGGTGAGAGGATCTCAGTTTCTACAGTACACATTACTGTGCTATAGGTGAGAGGATCTCAGTTTCTACAGTACACATTACTGTGCTATAGGTGAGAGGATCTCAGTTTCTATAGTACACATTACCGTGCTATAGGTGAGAGGATCTCAGTTTCTACAGTACACATTACTGTGCTATGGGTGAGAGGATCTCAGTTTCTACAGTACACATTACTGTGCTATGGGTGAGAGGATCTCAGTTTCTATAGTACACATTACCGTGCTATGGGTGAGAGGATCTCAGTTTCTACAGTACACATTACTGTGCTATGGGTGAGAGGATCTCAGTTTCTACAGTACACATTACTGTGCTATAGGTGAGAGGATCTCAGTTTCTATAGTACACATTACCGTGCTATGGGTGAGAGGATCTCAGTTTCTACAGTACACATTACTGTGCTATGGGTGAGAGGATTTCAGTTTCTACAGTACACATTACTGTGCTATGGGTGAGAGGATCTCAGTTTCTATAGTACACATTACCGTGCTATGGGTGAGAGGATCTCAGTTTCTACAGTACACATTACTGTGCTATAGGTGAGAGGATCTCAGTTTCTATAGTACACATTACCGTGCTATGGGTGAGAGGATCTCAGTTTCTATAGTACACATTACCGTGCTATGGGTGAGAGGATCTCAGTTTCTATAGTACACATTACCGTGCTGTAGGTGAGAGGATCTCAGTTTCTATAGTACACATTACTGTGCTATAGGTGAGAGGATCTCAGTTTCTACAGTACACATTACTGTGCTATGGGTGAGAGGATCTCAGTTTCTACAGTACACATTACTGTGCTATGGGTGAGAGGATCTCAGTTTCTATAGTACACATTACTGTGCTATAGGTGAGAGGATCTCAGTTTCTACAGTACACATTACTGTGCTATAGGTGAGAGGATCTCAGTTTCTACAGTACACATTACCGTGCTATAGGTGAGAGGATCTCAGATTCTACAGTACACATTACCGTGCTATAGGTGAGAGGATCTCAGTTTCTACAGTACACATTACCGTGCTATAGGTGAGAGGATCTCAGATTCTACAGTACACATTACCGTGCTATAGGTGAGAGGATCTCAGTTTCTACAGTACACATTACTGTGCTATAGGTGAGAGGATCTCAGTTCCTACAGTACACATTACTGTGCTATAGGTGAGAGGATCTCAGTTTCTACAGTACACATTACTGTGCTATAGGTGAGAGGATCTCAGTTTCTACTGTACACATTATTGTGCTATAGGTGAGAGTATCTCAGTTTCTACAGTACACATTACTGTGCTATGGGTGAGAGGATCTCAGTTTCTACAGTACACATTACTGTGCTATAGGTGAGAGGATCTCAGTTTCTACAGTACACATTACTGTGCTATAGGTGAGAGTATCTCAGTTTCTACTGTACACATTATTGTGCTATGCGTGAGAGGATCTCAGTTTCTACAGTACACATTACTGTGCTATGGGTGAGAGGATCTCAGTTTCTACAGTACACATTACTGTGCTATAGGTGAGAGGATATCAGTTTCTACAGTACACATTACTGTGCTATGGGTGAGAGGATCTCAGTTTCTACAGTACACATTACCGTGCTATAGGTGAGAGGATCTCAGTTTCTACAGTACACATTACTGTGCTATGGGTGAGAGGATCTCAGTTTCTACAGTACACATTACTGTGCTATGGGTGAGAGGATCTCAGTTTCTACAGTACACATTACTGTGCTATAGGTGAGAGGATCTCAGTTTCTATAGTACACATTACCGTGCTATGGGTGAGAGGATCTCAGTTTCTACAGTACACATTACCGTGCTATAGGTGAGAGGATCTCAGTTTCTACAGTACACATTACTGTGCTATGGGTGAGAGGATCTCAGTTTCTATAGTACACATTACTGTGCTATGGGTGAGAGGATCTCAGTTTCTACAGTACACATTACTGTGCTATGGGTGAGAGGATCTCAGTTTCTACAGTACACATTACTGTGCTATGGGTGAGAGGATCTCAGTTTCTACAGTACACATTACCGTGCTGTGGGTGAGAGGATCTCAGTTTCTACAGTACACATTACTGTGCTATGGGTGAGAGGATCTCAGTTTCTACAGTACACATTACTGTGCTATGGGTGAGAGGATCTCAGTTTCTACAGTACACATTACTGTGCTATAGGTGAGAGGATCTCAGTTTCTACAGTACACATTACTGTGCTATAGGTGACAGGATCTCAGTTTCTACAGTACACATTACCGTGCTGTAGGTGAGAGGATCTCAGTTTCTACAGTACACATTACCGTGCTATAGGTGAGAGGATCTCAGTTTCTACAGTACACATTACTGTGCTATGGGTGAGAGGATCTCAGTTTCTACAGTACACATTACTGTGCTATGGGTGAGAGGATCTCAGTTTCTACAGTACACATTACTGTGCTATGGGTGAGAGGATCTCAGTTTCTACAGTACACATTACTGTGCTATAGGTGAGAGGATCTCAGTTTCTACAGTACACATTACTGTGCTATAGGTGAGAGGATCTCAGTTTCTATAGTACACATTACTGTGCTATAGGTGAGAGTATCTCAGTTTCTACAGTACACATTACTGTGCTATAGGTGAGAGGATCTCAGTTCCTACAGTACACATTACTGTGCTATAGGTGAGAGGATCTCAGTTTCTATAGTACACATTACTGTGCTATAGGTGAGAGGATCTCAGTTTCTATAGTACACATTACTGTGCTATAGGTGAGAGGATCTCAGTTTCTATAGTACACATTACTGTGCTATAGGTGAGAGGATCTCAGTTTCTACAGTACACATTACTGTGCTATGGGTGAGAGGATCTCAGTTTCTATAGTACACATTACTGTCCTATGGGTGAGAGGATCTCAGTTTCTATGGTACACATTACTGTCCTATGGGTGAGAGGATCTCAGTTTCTACAGTACACATTACCGTGCTATGGGTGAGAGGATCTCAGTTTCTACAGTACACATTACTGTGCTATAGGTGAGAGGATCTCAGTTTCTATAGTACACATTACTGTGCTATGGGTGAGAGGATCTCAGTTTCTATAGTACACATTACTGTGCTATAGGTGGGAGGATCTCAGTTTCTATAGTACACATTACTGTGCTATGGGTGAGAGGATATCAGTTTCTACAGTATACATTACCGTGCTATGGGTGGGAGGATCTCAGTTTCTATAGTACACATTACTGTGCTATGGGTGAGAGGATCTCAGTTTCTATAGTACACATTACTGTGCTATAGGTGAGAGGATCTCAGTTTCTATAGTACACATTACTGTGCTATAGGTGAGAGGATCTCAGTTTCTACAGTACACATTACTGTGCTATAGGTGAGAGGATCTCAGTTTCTACAGTACACATTACTGTGCTATAGGTGAGAGGATCTCAGTTTCTATAGTACACATTACTGTGCTATAGGTGAGAGGATCTCAGTTTCTATAGTACACATTACTGTCCTATGGGTGAGAGGATCTCAGTTTCTACAGTACACATTACCGTGCTATGGGTGAGAGGATCTCAGTTTCTACAGTACACATTACTGTGCTATAGGTGAGAGGATCTCAGTTTCTATAGTACACATTACTGTGCTGTAGGTGAGAGGATCTCAGTTTCTACAGTACACATTACTGTGCTATGGGTGAGAGGATCTCAGTTTCTATAGTACACATTACTGTGCTATAGGTGAGAGGATCTCAGTTTCTACAGTACACATTACTGTGCTATAGGTGAGAGGATCTCAGTTTCTGCAGTACACATTACTGTGCTATGGGTGAGAGGATCTCAGTTTCTACAGTACACATTACCGTGCTATAGGTGAGAGAATCTCAGTTTCTACAGTACACATTACTGTGCTATAGGTGAGAGGATCTCAGTTTCTACAGTACACATTACCGTGCTATGGGTGAGAGGATCTCAGTTTCTACAGTACACATTACCGTGCTATAGGTGAGAGGATCTCAGTTTCTACAGTACACATTACCGTGCTATAGGTGAGAGAATCTCAGTTTCTACAGTACACATTACTGTGCTATAGGTGAGAGGATCTCAGTTTCTATAGTACACATTACTGTGCTATAGGTGAGAGGATCTCAGTTTCTACAGTACACATTACCGTGCTATGGGTGAGAGGATCTCAGTTTCTACAGTACACATTACTGTGCTATAGGTGAGAGGATCTCAGTTTCTATAGTACACATTACTGTGCTATAGGTGAGAGGATCTCAGTTTCTATACTACACATTACTGTGCTATAGGTGAGAGGATCTCAGTTTCTATAGTACACATTACTGTGCTATAGGTGAGAGGATCTCAGTTTCTATACTACACATTACTGTGCTATAGGTGAGAGGATCTCAGTTTCTATAGTACACATTACTGTGCTATAGGTGAGAGGATCTCAGTTTCTATAGTACACATTACTGTGCTATAGGTGGGAGGATCTCGGTTTCTATAGTACACATTACTGTCCTATGGGTGAGAGGATCTCAGTTTCTACAGTACACATTACCGTGCTATGGGTGAGAGGATCTCAGTTTCTACAGTACACATTACTGTGCTATAGGTGAGAGGATCTCAGTTTCTATAGTACACATTACTGTGCTATAGGTGGGAGGATCTCAGTTTCTATAGTACACATTACTGTGCTATAGGTGAGAGGATCTCAGTTTCTACAGTACACATTACCGTGCTATGGGTGGGAGGATCTCAGTTTCTATAGTACACATTACTGTGCTATGGGTGAGAGGATCTCAGTTTCTATAGTACACATTACTGTGCTATAGGTGAGAGGATCTCAGTTTCTACAGTACACATTACTGTGCTATAGGTGAGAGGATCTCAGTTTCTACAGTACACATTACTGTGCTATAGGTGAGAGGATCTCAGTTTCTATAGTACACATTACCGTGCTATAGGTGAGAGGATCTCAGTTTCTACAGTACACATTACTGTGCTATGGGTGAGAGGATCTCAGTTTCTACAGTACACATTACCGTGCTATGGGTGAGAGGATCTCAGTTTCTACAGTACACATTACCGTGCTATGGGTGAGAGGATCTCAGTTTCTACAGTACACATTACTGTGCTATAGGTGAGAGGATCTCAGTTTCTATAGTACACATTACCGTGCTATGGGTGAGAGGATCTCAGTTTCTACAGTACACATTACTGTGCTATGGGTGAGAGGATTTCAGTTTCTACAGTACACATTACTGTGCTATGGGTGAGAGGATCTCAGTTTCTATAGTACACATTACCGTGCTATGGGTGAGAGGATCTCAGTTTCTACAGTACACATTACTGTGCTATAGGTGAGAGGATCTCAGTTTCTATAGTACACATTACCGTGCTATGGGTGAGAGGATCTCAGTTTCTATAGTACACATTACCGTGCTATGGGTGAGAGGATCTCAGTTTCTATAGTACACATTACCGTGCTGTAGGTGAGAGGATCTCAGTTTCTATAGTACACATTACTGTGCTATAGGTGAGAGGATCTCAGTTTCTACAGTACACATTACTGTGCTATGGGTGAGAGGATCTCAGTTTCTACAGTACACATTACTGTGCTATAGGTGAGAGGATCTCAGTTTCTACAGTACACATTACTGTGCTATGGGTGAGAGGATCTCAGTTTCTACAGTACACATTACCGTGCTATAGGTGAGAGGATCTCAGTTTCTACAGTACACATTACTGTGCTATGGGTGAGAGGATCTCAGTTTCTACAGTACACATTACTGTGCTATGGGTGAGAGGATCTCAGTTTCTACAGTACACATTACTGTGCTATGGGTGAGAGGATCTCAGTTTCTACAGTACACATTACCGTGCTGTAGGTGAGAGGATCTCAGTTTCTACAGTACACATTACTGTGCTATGGGTGAGAGGATCTCAGTTTCTACAGTACACATTACCGTGCTATAGGTGAGAGGATCTCAGTTTCTACAGTACACATTACTGTGCTATGGGTGAGAGGATCTCAGTTTCTACAGTACACATTACCGTGCTATAGGTGAGAGGATCTCAGTTTCTACAGTACACATTACTGTGCTATGGGTGAGAGGATCTCAGTTTCTACAGTACACATTACCGTGCTATAGGTGAGAGGATCTCAGTTTCTACAGTACACATTACCGTGCTATGGGTGAGAGGATCTCAGTTTCTACAGTACACATTACTGTGCTATGGGTGAGAGGATCTCAGTTTCTATAGTACACATTACTGTGCTATAGGTGAGAGGATCTCAGTTTCTACAGTACACATTACCGTGCTATAGGTGAGAGGATCTCAGTTTCTACAGTACACATTACTGTGCTATAGGTGAGAGGATCTCAGTTTCTACAGTACACATTACTGTGCTATAGGTGAGAGGATCTCAGTTTCTACAGTACACATTACCGTGCTATAGGTGAGAGGATCTCAGTTTCTACAGTACACATTACTGTGCTATAGGTGAGAGGATCTCAGTTTCTACAGTACACATTACTGTGCTATAGGTGAGAGGATCTCAGTTTCTATAGTACACATTACCGTGCTATGGGTGAGAGGATCTCAGTTTCTATAGTACACATTACTGTGCTATAGGTGAGAGGATCTCAGTTTCTACAGTACACATTACTGTGCTATAGGTGAGAGGATCTCAGTTTCTATAGTACACATTACCGTGCTATGGGTGAGAGGATCTCAGTTTTAATAGTACACATTACCGTGCTATAGGTGAGAGGATCTCAGTTTCTACAGTACACATTACCGTGCTATAGGTGAGAGGATCTCAGTTTCTACAGTACACATTACCGTGCTATAGGTGAGAGGATCTCAGTTTCTACAGTACACATTACTGTGCTATAGGTGAGAGGATCTCAGTTTCTATAGTACACATTACCGTGCTATGGGTGAGAGGATCTCAGTTTCTATAGTACACATTACTGTGCTATAGGTGAGAGGATCTCAGTTTCTATAGTACACATTACCGTGCTATGGGTGAGAGGATCTCAGTTTCTATAGTACACATTACCGTGCTATGGGTGAGAGGATCTCAGTTTCTACAGTACACATTACTGTGCTATAGGTGAGAGGATCTCAGTTTCTATAGTACACATTACTGTGCTATAGGTGAGAGGATCTCAGTTTCTATAGTACACATTACTGTGCTATGGGTGAGAGGATCTCAGTTTCTACAGTACACATTACTGTGCTATAGGTGAGAGGATCTCAGTTTCTACAGTACACATTACTGTGCTATAGGTGAGAGGATCTCAGTTTCTACAGTACACATTACTGTGCTATAGGTGAGAGGATCTCAGTTTCTACAGTACACATTACTGTGCTATGGGTGAGAGGATCTCAGTTTCTATAGTACACATTACTGTGCTATAGGTGAGAGGATCTCAGTTTCTATAGTACACATTACCGTGCTATAGGTGAGAGGATCTCAGTTTCTACAGTACACATTACTGTGCTATGGGTGAGAGGATCTCAGTTTCTAGAGTACACATTACCGTGCTATGGGTGAGAGGATCTCAGTTTCTACAGTACACATTACCGTGCTATAGGTGAGAGGATCTCAGTTTCTACAGTACACATTACTGTGCTATAGGTGAGAGGATCTCAGTTTCTACAGTACACATTACTGTGCTATAGGTGAGAGGATCTCAGTTTCTATAGTACACATTACCGTGCTATGGGTGAGAGGATCTCAGTTTCTATAGTACACATTACTGTGCTATAGGTGAGAGGATCTCAGTTTCTATAGTACACATTACTGTGCTATGGGTGAGAGGATCTCAGTTTCTACAGTACACATTACTGTGCTATGGGTGAGAGGATCTCAGTTTCTATAGTACACATTACTGTGCTATAGGTGAGAGGATCTCAGTTTCTACAGTACACATTACTGTGCTATAGGTGAGAGGATCTCAGTTTCTACAGTACACATTACCGTGCTATGGGTGAGAGGATCTCAGTTTCTACAGTACACATTACTGTGCTATAGGTGAGAGGATCTCAGTTTCTACAGTACACATTACCGTGCTATAGGTGAGAGGATCTCAGTTTCTACTGTACACATTATTGTGCTATGGGTGAGAGGATCTCAGTTTCTACAGTACACATTACTGTGCTATGGGTGAGAGGATCTCAGTTTCTACAGTACACATTACTGTGCTATGGGTGAGAGGATCTCAGTTTCTACAGTACACATTACCGTGCTATAGGTGAGAGGATCTCAGTTTCTACAGTACACATTACTGTGCTATGGGTGAGAGGATCTCAGTTTCTACAGTACACATTACTGTGCTATGGGTGAGAGGATCTCAGTTTCTACAGTACACATTACTGTGCTATAGGTGAGAGGATCTCAGTTTCTATAGTACACATTACCGTGCTATGGGTGAGAGGATCTCAGTTTCTACAGTACACATTACTGTGCTATAGGTGAGAGGATCTCAGTTTCTATAGTACACATTACCGTGCTATGGGTGAGAGGATCTCAGTTTCTACAGTACACATTACCGTGCTATAGGTGAGAGGATCTCAGTTTCTACAGTACACATTACTGTGCTATGGGTGAGAGGATCTCAGTTTCTACAGTACACATTACTGTGCCATGGGTGAGAGGATCTCAGTTTCTACAGTACACATTACTGTGCTATGGGTGAGAGGATCTCAGTTTCTATAGTACACATTACTGTGCTATAGGTGAGAGGATCTCAGTTTCTATAGTACACATTACTGTGCCATGGGTGAGAGGATCTCAGTTTCTATAGTACACATTACCGTGCTATAGGTGAGAGGATCTCAGTTTCTACAGTACACATTACTGTGCTATGGGTGAGAGGATCTCAGTTTCTACAGTACACATTACTGTGCTATGGGTGAGAGGATCTCAGTTTCTACAGTACACATTACTGTGCTATGGGTGAGAGGATCTCAGTTTCTACAGTACACATTACTGTGCTATAGGTGAGAGGATCTCAGTTTCTACAGTACACATTACTGTGCTATAGGTGAGAGGATCTCAGTTTCTATAGTACACATTACCGTGCTATGGGTGAGAGGATCTCAGTTTCTATAGTACACATTACTGTGCTATGGGTGAGAGGATCTCAGTTTCTACAGTACACATTACTGTGCTATAGGTGAGAGGATCTCAGTTTCTACAGTACACATTACTGTGCTATAGGTGAGAGGATCTCAGTTTCTATAGTACACATTACTGTGCTATAGGTGAGAGGATCTCAGTTTCTACAGTACACATTACTGTGCTATAGGTGAGAGGATCTCAGTTTCTGCAGTACACATTACCGTGCTATAGGTGAGAGGATCTCAGTTTCTACAGTACACATTACCGTGCTATAGGTGAGAGGATCTCAGTTTCTACAGTACACATTACCGTGCTATAGGTGAGAGGATCTCAGTTTCTACAGTACACATTACTGTGCTATAGGTGAGAGGATCTCAGTTTCTGCAGTACACATTACTGTGCTATGGGTGAGAGGATCTCAGTTTCTACAGTACACATTACCGTGCTATAGGTGAGAGAATCTCAGTTTCTACAGTACACATTACTGTGCTATAGGTGAGAGGATCTCAGTTTCTATAGTACACATTACTGTGCTATAGGTGAGAGGATCTCAGTTTCTACAGTACACATTACTGTGCTATAGGTGAGAGGATCTCAGTTTCTACAGTACACATTACCGTGCTATAGGTGAGAGAATCTCAGTTTCTACAGTACACATTACTGTGCTATAGGTGAGAGGATCTCAGTTTCTATAGTACACATTACTGTGCTATAGGTGAGAGGATCTCAGTTTCTACAGTACACATTACCGTGCTATGGGTGAGAGGATCTCAGTTTCTACAGTACACATTACTGTGCTATAGGTGAGAGGATCTCAGTTTCTATAGTACACATTACTGTCCTATGGGTGAGAGGATCTCAGTTTCTACAGTACACATTACCGTGCTATAGGTGAGAGGATCTCAGTTTCTACAGTACACATTACCGTGCTATAGGTGAGAGGATCTCAGTTTCTATAGTACACATTACTGTGCTATAGGTGAGAGGATCTCAGTTTCTACAGTACACATTACTGTGCTATGGGTGAGAGGATCTCAGTTTCTATAGTACACATTACTGTGCTATAGGTGAGAGGATCTCAGTTTCTACAGTACACATTACCGTGCTATGGGTGAGAGGATCTCAGTTTCTATAGTACACATTACTGTGCTATGGGTGAGAGGATCTCAGTTTCTACAGTACACATTACTGTGCTATAGGTGAGAGGATCTCAGTTTCTGTAGTACACATTACCATGCTATAGGTGAGAGGATCTCAGTTTCTGTAGTACACATTACCGTGCTATAGGTGAGAGGATCTCAGTTTCTATAGTACACATTACTGTGCTATAGGTGAGAGGATCTCAGTTTCTATAGTACACATTACCGTGCTATAGGTGAGAGGATCTCGGTTTCTACAGTACACATTACCGTGCTATAGGTGAGAGGATCTCGGTTTCTATAGTACACATTACCGTGCTATGGGTGAGAGGATCTCAGTTTCTATAGTACACATTACCGTGCTATAGGTGAGAGGATCTCAGTTTCTATAGTACACATTACTGTGCTATAGGTGAGAGGATCTCAGTTTCTATAGTACACATTACCGTGCTATAGGTGAGAGGATCTCGGTTTCTACAGTACACATTACTGTGCTATAGGTGAGAGGATCTCAGTTTCTACAGTACACATTACCGTGCTATAGGTGAGAGGATCTCAGTTTCTACAGTACACATTACTGTGCTATGGGTGAGAGGATCTCAGTTTCTACAGTACACATTACTGTGCTATGGGTGAGAGGATCTCAGTTTCTACAGTACACATTACCGTGCTATAGGTGAGAGGATCTCGGTTTCTACAGTACACATTACCGTGCTATAGGTGAGAGGATCTCAGTTTCTACAGTACACATTACCGTGCTATAGGTGAGAGGATCTCAGTTTCTACAGTACACATTACTGTGCTGTAGGTGAGAGGATCTCAGTTTCTACAGTACACATTACCGTGCTATAGGTGAGAGGATCTCAGTTTGTATAGTACACATTACCGTGGTATGGGTGAGAGGATCTCGGTTTCTACAGTACACATTACTGTGCTATAGGTGAGAGGATCTCAGTTTCTACAGTACACATTACCGTGCTATGGGTGAGAGGATCTCAGTTTCTACAGTACACATTACTGTGCTATAGGTGAGAGGATCTCAGTTTCTATAGTACACATTACTGTGCTATGGGTGAGAGGATCTCAGTTTCTACAGTACACATTACTGTGCTATGGGTGAGAGGATCTCAGTTTCTACAGTACACATTACTGTGCTATGGGTGAGAGGATCTCAGTTTCTACAGTACACATTACTGTGCTATGGGTGAGAGGATCTCAGTTTCTACAGTACACATTACTGTGCTATGGGTGAGAGGATCTCAGTTTCTATAGTACACATTACTGTGCTATAGGTGAGAGGATCTCAGTTTCTATAGTACACATTACCATGCTATAGGTGAGAGGATCTCAGTTTCTACAGTACACATTACTGTGCTATAGGTGAGAGGATCTCAGTTTCTATAGTACACATTACCGTGCTATGGGTGAGAGGATCTCAGTTTCTATAGTGCACATTACCGTGCTATGGGTGAGAGGATCTCGGTTTCTATAGTACACATTACCGTGCTATGGGTGAGAGGATCTCAGTTTCTACAGTACACATTACTGTGCTATGGGTGAGAGGATCTCAGTTTCTACAGTACACATTACTGTGCTATGGGTGAGAGGATCTCAGTTTCTATAGTACACATTACTGTGCTATAGGTGAGAGGATCTCAGTTTCTATAGTACACATTACCATGCTATAGGTGAGAGGATCTCAGTTTCTACAGTACACATTACCATGCTATAGGTGAGAGGATCTCGGTTTCTATAGTACACATTACCGTGCTATGGGTGAGAGGATCTCAGTTTCTACAGTACACATTACTGTGCTATGGGTGAGAGGATCTCAGTTTCTACAGTACACATTACTGTGCTATGGGTGAGAGGATCTCAGTTTCTATAGTACACATTACTGTGCTATAGGTGAGAGGATCTCAGTTTCTATAGTACACATTACCATGCTATAGGTGAGAGGATCTCAGTTTCTACAGTACACATTACTGTGCTATAGGTGAGAGGATCTCAGTTTCTATAGTACACATTACCGTGCTATGGGTGAGAGGATCTCAGTTTCTATAGTGCACATTACCGTGCTATGGGTGAGAGGATCTCGGTTTCTATAGTACACATTACCGTGCTATGGGTGAGAGGATCTCAGTTTCTATAGTACACATTACCGTGCTATGGGTGAGAGGATCTCGGTTTCTATAGTACACATTACCGTGCTATGGGTGAGAGGATCTCAGTTTCTATAGTACACATTACCGTGCTATGGGTGAGAGGATCTCAGTTTCTACAGTACACATTACTGTGCTATGGGTGAGAGGATCTCAGTTTCTACAGTACACATTACCGTGCTATGGGTGAGAGGATCTCGGTTTCTATAGTACACATTACCGTGCTATGGGTGAGAGGATCTCAGTTTCTACAGTACACATTACTGTGCTATGGGTGAGAGGATCTCGGTTTCTATAGTACACATTACCGTGCTATGGGTGAGAGGATCTCAGTTTCTACAGTACACATTACTGTGCTATGGGTGAGAGGATCTCAGTTTCTATAGTACACATTACTGTGCTATGGGTGAGAGGATCTCAGTTTCTATAGTACACATTACTGTGCTATAGGTGAGAGGATCTCAGTTTCTACAGTACACATTACTGTGCTATAGGTGAGAGGATCTCAGTTTCTACAGTACACATTACCGTGCTATAGGTGAGAGGATCTCAGTTTCTACAGCACACATTACTGTGCTATGGGTGAGAGGATCTCAGTTTCTACAGTACACATTACTGTGCTATGGGTGAGAGGATCTCAGTTTCTACAGCACACATTACTGTGCTATGGGTGAGAGGATCTCAGTTTCTACAGTACACATTACTGTGCTATAGGTGAGAGGATCTCAGTTTCTACAGTACACATTACTGTGCTATAGGTGAGAGGATCTCAGTTTCTACAGTACACATTACTGTGCTATAGGTGAGAGGATCTCAGTTTCTACAGTACACATTACTGTGCTATGGGTGAGAGGATCTCAGTTTCTACAGTACACATTACTGTGCTATAGGTGAGAGGATCTCAGTTTCTACAGTACACATTACTGTGCTATGGGTGAGAGGATCTCAGTTTCTATAGTACACATTACTGTGCTATAGGTGAGAGGATCTCAGTTTCTACAGTACACATTACCGTGCTATGGGTGAGAGGATCTCAGTTTCTACAGTACACCTTACCGTGCTATAGGTGAGAGGATCTCAGTTTCTATAGTACACATTACTGTGCTATGGGTGAGAGGATCTCAGTTTCTACAGTACACATTACTGTGCTATGGGTGAGAGGATCTCAGTTTCTACAGTACACATTACTGTGCTATGGGTGAGAGGATCTCAGTTTCTATAGTACACATTACCGTGCTATGGGTGAGAGGATCTCAGTTTCTACAGTACACATTACCGTGCTATGGGTGAGAGGATCTCAGTTTCTACAGTACACATTACTGTGCTATGGGTGAGAGGATCTCAGTTTCTACAGTACACATTACTGTGCTATGGGTGAGAGGATCTCAGTTTCTACAGTACACATTACTGTGCTATGGGTGAGAGGATCTCAGTTTCTACAGTACACATTACTGTGCTATGGGTGAGAGGATCTCAGTTTCTACAGTACACATTACTGTGCTATGGGTGAGAGGATCTCAGTTTCTACAGTACACATTACTGTGCTATGGGTGAGAGGATCTCAGTTTCTATAGTACACATTACCATGCTATAGGTGAGAGGATCTCAGTTTCTACAGTACACATTACTGTGCTATAGGTGAGAGGATCTCAGTTTCTACAGTACACATTACCGTGCTATGGGTGAGAGGATCTCAGTTTCTATAGTACACATTACCGTGCTATGGGTGAGAGGATCTCAGTTTCTACAGTACACATTACTGTGCTATGGGTGAGAGGATCTCAGTTTCTACAGTACACATTACTGTGCTATAGGTGAGAGGATCTCAGTTTCTACAGTACACATTACTGTGCTATGGGTGAGAGGATCTCAGTTTCTATAGTACACATTACCGTGCTATGGGTGAGAGGATCTCAGTTTCTATAGTACACATTACCGTGCTATAGGTGAGAGGATCTCAGTTTCTATAGTACACATTACTGTGCTATAGGTGAGAGGATCTCAGTTTCTACAGTACACATTACTGTGCTATAGGTGAGAGGATCTCAGTTTCTACAGTACACATTACCGTGCTATGGGTGAGAGGATCTCAGTTTCTATAGTACACATTACCGTGCTATAGGTGAGAGGATCTCAGTTTCTATAGTACACATTACTGTGCTATAGGTGAGAGGATCTCAGTTTCTACAGTACACATTACCGTGCTATGGGTGAGAGGATCTCAGTTTCTACAGTACACATTACTGTGCTATGGGTGAGAGGATCTCAGTTTCTATAGTACACATTACTGTGCTATAGGTGAGAGGATCTCAGTTTCTACAGTACACATTACTGTGCTATGGGTGAGAGGATCTCAGTTTCTACAGTACACATTACTGTGCTATGGGTGAGAGGATCTCAGTTTCTATAGTACACATTACTGTGCTATAGGTGAGAGGATCTCAGTTTCTATAGTACACATTACCATGCTATAGGTGAGAGGATCTCAGTTTCTACAGTACACATTACTGTGCTATAGGTGAGAGGATCTCGGTTTCTATAGTACACATTACCGTGCTATGGGTAAGAGGATCTCGGTTTCTATAGTACACATTACCGTGCTATAGGTGAGAGGATCTCAGTTTCTACAGTACACATTACCGTGCTATAGGTGAGAGGATCTCAGTTTCTATAGTACACATTACTGTCCTATGGGTGAGAGGATCTCAGTTTCTACAGTACACATTACTGTGCTATGGGTGAGAGGATCTCAGTTTCTATAGTACACATTACTGTGCTATAGGTGAGAGGATCTCAGTTTCTACAGTACACATTACTGTGCTATAGGTGAGAGGATCTCAGTTTCTACAGTACACATTACTGTGCTATGGGTGAGAGGATCTCAGTTTCTACAGTACACATTACCGTGCTATGGGTGAGAGGATCTCAGTTTCTATAGTACACATTACTGTGCTATAGGTGAGAGGATCTCAGTTTCTACAGTACACATTACCGTGCTATAGGTGAGAGGATCTCAGTTTCTACAGCACACATTACTGTGCTATGGGTGAGAGGATCTCAGTTTCTACAGTACACATTACTGTGCTATGGGTGAGAGGATCTCAGTTTCTACAGTACACATTACTGTGCTATGGGTGAGAGGATCTCAGTTTCTACAGTACACATTACTGTGCTATGGGTGAGAGGATCTCAGTTTCTACAGTACACATTACCGTGCTATGGGTGAGAGGATCTCAGTTTCTACAGTACACATTACCGTGCTATAGGTGAGAGGATCTCAGTTTCTACAGTACACATTACTGTGCTATAGGTGAGAGGATCTCAGTTTCTACAGTACACATTACTGTGCTATAGGTGAGAGGATCTCAGTTTCTACAGCACACATTACCGTGCTATCGGTGAGAGGATCTCAGTTTCTACAGTACACATTACTGTGCTATGGGTGAGAGGATCTCAGTTTCTACAGTACACATTACTGTGCTATGGGTGAGAGGATCTCAGTTTCTACAGTACACATTACCGTGCTATGGGTGAGAGGATCTCAGTTTCTATAGTACACATTACTGTGCTATGGGTGAGAGGATCTCAGTTGCTACAGTACACATTACTGTGCTATAGGTGAGAGGATCTCAGTTTCTACAGTACACATTACTGTGCTATAGGTGAGAGGATCTCAGTTTCTACAGTACACATTACCGTGCTATGGGTGAGAGGATCTCAGTTTCTACAGTACACATTACCGTGCTATGGGTGAGAGGATCTCAGTTTCTACAGCACACATTACTGTGCTATGGGTGAGAGGATCTCAGTTTCTATAGTACACATTACTGTGCTATAGGTGAGAGGATCTCAGTTTCTACAGTACACATTACTGTGCTATAGGTGAGAGGATCTCAGTTTCTACAGTACACATTACTGTGCTATGGGTGAGAGGATCTCAGTTTCTACAGTACACATTACCGTGCTATGGGTGAGAGGATCTCAGTTTCTATAGTACACATTACTGTGCTATAGGTGAGAGGATCTCAGTTTCTACAGTACACATTACCGTGCTATAGGTGAGAGGATCTCAGTTTCTACAGCACACATTACTGTGCTATGGGTGAGAGGATCTCAGTTTCTACAGTACACATTACTGTGCTATGGGTGAGAGGATCTCAGTTTCTACAGTACACATTACTGTGCTATGGGTGAGAGGATCTCAGTTTCTACAGTACACATTACTGTGCTATGGGTGAGAGGATCTCAGTTTCTACAGTACACATTACCGTGCTATGGGTGAGAGGATCTCAGTTTCTACAGTACACATTACCGTGCTATAGGTGAGAGGATCTCAGTTTCTACAGTACACATTACCGTGCTATGGGTGAGAGGATCTCAGTTTCTACAGCACACATTACTGTGCTATGGGTGAGAGGATCTCAGTTTCTATAGTACACATTACTGTGCTATAGGTGAGAGGATCTCAGTTTCTACAGTACACATTACCGTGCTATAGGTGAGAGGATCTCAGTTTCTATAGTACACATTACTGTGCTATAGGTGAGAGGATCTCAGTTTCTATAGTACACATTACCGTGCTATGGGTGAGAGGATCTCAGTTTCTATAGTACACATTACCGTGCTATAGGTGAGAGGATCTCAGTTTCTATAGTACACATTACCGTGCTATGGGTGAGAGGATCTCAGTTTCTACAGTACACATTACCGTGCTGTGGGTGAGAGGATCTCAGTTTCTACAGTACACATTACCGTGCTGTAGGTGAGAGGATCTCAGTTTCTACAGTACACATTACCGTGCTATGGGTGAGAGGATCTCAGTTTCTACAGTACACATTACCGTGCTATGGGTGAGAGGATCTCAGTTTCTACAGTACACATTACCGTGCTATAGGTGAGAGGATCTCAGTTTCTACAGTACACATTACCGTGCTATAGGTGAGAGGATCTCAGTTTCTATAGTACACATTACCGTGCTATAGGTGAGAGGATCTCAGTTTCTATAGTACACATTACTGTGCTATAGGTGAGAGGATCTCAGTTTCTATAGTACACATTACCGTGCTATGGGTGAGAGGATCTCAGTTTCTATAGTACACATTACCGTGCTATGGGTGAGAGGATCTCAGTTTCTATAGTACACATTACCGTGCTATAGGTGAGAGGATCTCAGTTTCTATAGTACACATTACCGTGCTATGGGTGAGAGGATCTCAGTTTCTACAGTACACATTACCGTGCTATGGGTGAGAGGATCTCAGTTTCTATAGTACACATTACTGTGCTATAGGTGAGAGGATCTCAGTTTCTATAGTACACATTACCATGCTATGGGTGAGAGGATCTCAGTTTCTACAGTACACATTACTGTGCTATGGGTGAGAGGATCTCAGTTTCTACAGTACACATTACTGTGCTATAGGTGAGAGGATCTCAGTTTCTACAGTACACATTACCGTGCTATAGGTGAGAGGATCTCAGTTTCTACAGTACACATTACCGTGCTATGGGTGAGAGGATCTCAGTTTCTATAGTACACATTACCGTGCTATGGGTGAGAGGATCTCAGTTTCTATAGTACACATTACCGTGCTATGGGTGAGAGGATCTCAGTTTCTATAGTACACATTACCGTGCTATGGGTGAGAGGATCTCAGTTTCTATAGTACACATTACCGTACTATGGGTGAGAGGATCTCAGTTTCTATAGTACACATTACCGTGCTATAGGTGAGAGGATCTCAGTTTCTATAGTACACATTACCGTGCTATAGGTGAGAGGATCTCAGTTTCTATAGTACACATTACCGTGCTATAGGTGAGAGGATCTCAGTTTCTATAGTACACATTACTGTGCTATAGGTGAGAGGATCTCAGTTTCTATAGTACACATTACCGTGCTATGGGTGAGAGGATCTCAGTTTCTATAGTACACATTACTGTGCTATAGGTGAGAGGATCTCAGTTTCTATAGTACACATTACCGTGCTATGGGTGAGAGGATCTCAGTTTCTATAGTACACATTACTGTGCTATAGGTGAGAGGATCTCAGTTTCTATAGTACACATTACCGTGCTATGGGTGAGAGGATCTCAGTTTCTACAGTACACATTACTGTGCTATGGGTGAGAGGATCTCAGTTTCTATAGTACACATTACTGTGCTATAGGTGAGAGGATCTCAGTTTCTATAGTACACATTACCATGCTATGGGTGAGAGGATCTCAGTTTCTACAGTACACATTACTGTGCTATGGGTGAGAGGATCTCAGTTTCTACAGTACACATTACTGTGCTATGGGTGAGAGGATCTCAGTTTCTATAGTACACATTACTGTGCTATGGGTGAGAGGATCTCAGTTTCTACAGTACACATTACTGTGCTATGGGTGAGAGGATCTCAGTTTCTATAGTACACATTACTGTGCTATAGGTGAGAGGATCTCAGTTTCTACAGTACACATTACTGTGCTATGGGTGAGAGGATCTCAGTTTCTATAGTACACATTACTGTGCTATAGGTGAGAGGATCTCAGTTTCTACAGTACACATTACCGTGCTATGGGTGAGAGGATCTCAGTTTCTACAGTACACATTACCGTGCTATAGGTGAGAGGATCTCAGTTTCTATAGTACACATTACTGTGCTATGGGTGAGAGGATCTCAGTTTCTACAGTACACATTACTGTGCTATGGGTGAGAGGATCTCAGTTTCTACAGTACACATTACTGTGCTATGGGTGAGAGGATCTCAGTTTCTACAGTACACATTACTGTGCTATAGGTGAGAGGATCTCAGTTTCTATAGTACACATTACCATGCTATAGGTGAGAGGATCTCAGTTTCTACAGTACACATTACTGTGCTATGGGTGAGAGGATCTCAGTTTCTACAGTACACATTACTGTGCTATGGGTGAGAGGATCTCAGTTTCTATAGTACACATTACTGTGCTATAGGTGAGAGGATCTCAGTTTCTATAGTACACATTACCATGCTATAGGTGAGAGGATCTCAGTTTCTACAGTACACATTACTGTGCTATAGGTGAGAGGATCTCAGTTTCTATAGTACACATTACCGTGCTATGGGTGAGAGGATCTCGGTTTCTATAGTACACATTACCGTGCTATGGGTGAGAGGATCTCAGTTTCTATAGTACACATTACCGTGCTATGGGTAAGAGGATCTCAGTTTCTATAGTACACATTACCGTGCTATGGGTGAGAGGATCTCAGTTTCTATAGTACACATTACCGTGCTATAGGTGAGAGGATCTCAGTTTCTATAGTACACATTACCGTGCTATAGGTGAGAGGATCTCAGTTTCTATAGTACACATTACTGTGCTATAGGTGAGAGGATCTCAGTTTCTATAGTACACATTACCGTGCTATGGGTGAGAGGATCTCAGTTTCTATAGTACACATTACTGTGCTATAGGTGAGAGGATCTCAGTTTCTATAGTACACATTACCGTGCTATGGGTGAGAGGATCTCAGTTTCTATAGTACACATTACCGTGCTATGGGTGAGAGGATCTCAGTTTCTATAGTACACATTACCGTGCTATAGGTGAGAGGATCTCAGTTTCTATAGTACACATTACCGTGCTATAGGTGAGAGGATCTCAGTTTCTACAGTACACATTACTGTGCTGTGGGTGAGAGGATCTCAGTTTCTACAGTACACATTACTGTGCTGTGGGTGAGAGGATCTCAGTTTCTACAGCACACATTACTGTGCTATGGGTGAGAGGATCTCAGTTTCTATAGTACACATTACCGTGCTATAGGTGAGAGGATCTCAGTTTCTATAGTACACATTACCGTGCTATAGGTGAGAGGATCTCAGTTTCTATAGTACACATTACTGTGCTATAGGTGAGAGGATCTCAGTTTCTATAGTACACATTACCGTGCTACGGGTGAGAGGATCTCAGTTTCTATAGTACACATTACTGTGCTATAGGTGAGAGGATCTCAGTTTCTACAGTACACATTACCGTGCTACGGGTGAGAGGATCTCAGTTTCTACAGTACACATTACTGTGCTGTGGGTGAGAGGATCTCAGTTTCTACAGCACACATTACTGTGCTATGGGTGAGAGGATCTCAGTTTCTATAGTACACATTACCGTGCTATAGGTGAGAGGATCTCAGTTTCTATAGTACACATTACCGTGCTATAGGTGAGAGGATCTCAGTTTCTATAGTACACATTACTGTGCTATAGGTGAGAGGATCTCAGTTTCTATAGTACACATTACCGTGCTATGGGTGAGAGGATCTCAGTTTCTATAGTACACATTACTGTGCTATAGGTGAGAGGATCTCAGTTTCTATAGTACACATTACTGTGCTATGGGTGAGAGGATCTCAGTTTCTATAGTACACATTACCGTGCTATGGGTGAGAGGATCTCAGTTTCTATAGTACACATTACTGTGCTATAGGTGAGAGGATCTCAGTTTCTATAGTACACATTACCGTGCTACGGGTGAGAGGATCTCAGTTTCTACAGTACACATTACCGTGCTATGGGTGAGAGGATCTCAGTTTCTACAGTACACATTACTGTGCTATGGGTGAGAGGATCTCAGTTTCTACAGTACACATTACCGTGCTATAGGTGAGAGGATCTCAGTTTCTATAGTACACATTACTGTGCTATGGGTGAGAGGATCTCAGTTTCTACAGTACACATTACTGTGCTATAGGTGAGAGGATCTCAGTTTGTACAGTACACATTACTGTGCTATGGGTGAGAGGATCTCAGTTTCTATAGTACACATTACCGTGCTATGGGTGAGAGGATCTCAGTTTCTATAGTACACATTACCGTGCTATGGGTGAGAGGATCTCAGTTTCTATAGTACACATTACCGTGCTATGGGTGAGAGGATCTCAGTTTCTACAGTACACATTACTGTGCTATGGGTGAGAGGATCTCAGTTTCTACAGTACACATTACTGTGCTATAGGTGAGAGGATCTCAGTTTCTATAGTACACATTACCGTGCTATGGGTGAGAGGATCTCAGTTTCTATAGTACACATTACCGTGCTATAGGTGAGAGGATCTCAGTTTCTATAGTACACATTACCGTGCTATAGGTGAGAGGATCTCAGTTTCTACAGTACACATTACTGTGCTATGGGTGAGAGGATCTCAGTTTCTATAGTACACATTACCGTGCTATGGGTGAGAGGATCTCAGTTTCTATAGTACACATTACCGTGCTATGGGTGAGAGGATCTCAGTTTCTACAGTACACATTACTGTGCTATGGGTGAGAGGATCTCAGTTTCTACAGTACACATTACGGTGCTATAGGTGAGAGGATCTCAGTTTCTACAGTACACATTACCGTGCTATAGGTGAGAGGATCTCAGTTTCTATAGTACACATTACCGTGCTCTGGGTGAGAGGATCTCAGTTTCTACAGTACACATTACTGTGGTATGGGTGAGAGGATCTCAGTTTCTACAGTACACATAACTGTGCTATGGGTGAGAGGATCTCAGTTTCTATAGTACACATTACTGTGCTATGGGTGAGAGGATCTCAGTTTCTACAGTACACATTACTGTGCTATGGGTGAGAGGATCTCAGTTTCTACAGTACACATTACTGTGCTATGGGTGAGAGGATCTCAGTTTCTATAGTACACATTACCGTGCTATGGGTGAGAGGATCTCAGTTTCTACAGTACACATTACTGTGCTATGGGTGAGAGGATCTCAGTTTCTACAGTACACATTACTGTGCTATGGGTGAGAGGATCTCAGTTTCTATAGTACACATTACTGTGCTATAGGTGAGAAGATCTCAGTTTCTATAGTACACATTACCATGCTATAGGTGAGAGGATCTCAGTTTCTACAGTACACATTACTGTGCTATAGGTGAGAGGATCTCAGTTTCTATAGTACACATTACCGTGCTATGGGTGAGAGGATCTCAGTTTCTATAGTACACATTACCATGCTATGGGTGAGAGGATCTCAGTTTCTACAGTACACATTACCGTGCTATGGGTGAGAGGATCTCAGTTTCTACAGTACACATTACTGTGCTATAGGTGAGAGGATCTCAGTTTCTATAGTACACATTACTGTGCTATGGGTGAGAGGATCTCAGTTTCTACAGTACACATTACTGTGCTATGGGTGAGAGGATCTCAGTTTCTACAGTACACATTACTGTGCTGTGGGTGAGAGGATCTCAGTTTCTACAGTACACATTACTGTGCTATGGGTGAGAGGATCTCAGTTTCTACAGTACACATTACTGTGCTATGGGTGAGAGGATCTCAGTTTCTATAGTACACATTACCGTGCTATGGGTGAGAGGATCTCAGTTTCTACAGTACACATTACCGTGCTATGGGTGAGAGGATCTCAGTTTCTATAGTACACATTACCGTGCTATAGGTGAGAGGATCTCAGTTTCTATAGTACACATTACTGTGCTATAGGTGAGAGGATCTCAGTTTCTATAGTACACATTACCGTGCTATAGGTGAGAGGATCTCAGTTTCTATAGTACACATTACTGTGCTATAGGTGAGAGGATCTCAGTTTCTATAGTACACATTACCGTGCTATAGGTGAGAGGATCTCAGTTTCTATAGTACACATTACCGTGCTATAGGTGAGAGGATCTCAGTTTCTATAGTACACATTACCGTGCTATAGGTGAGAGGATCTCAGTTTCTATAGTACACATTACCGTGCTATAGGTGAGAGGATCTCAGTTTCTATAGTACACATTACCGTGCTATAGGTGAGAGGATCTCAGTTTCTATAGTACACATTACTGTGCTATAGGTGAGAGGATCTCAGTTTCTATAGTACACATTACCATGCTATGGGTGAGAGGATCTCAGTTTCTACAGTACACATTACTGTGCTATGGGTGAGAGGATCTCAGTTTCTACAGTACACATTACTGTGCTATGGGCGAGAGGATCTCAGTTTCTATAGTACACATTACTGTGCTATAGGTGAGAGGATCTCAGTTTCTACAGTACACATTACTGTGCTATGGGTGAGAGGATCTCAGTTTCTACAGTACACATTACTGTGCTATGGGTGAGAGGATCTCAGTTTCTATAGTACACATTACTGTGCTATGGGTGAGAGGATCTCAGTTTCTACAGTACACATTACTGTGCTATGGGTGAGAGGATCTCAGTTTCTATAGTACACATTACCGTGCTATGGGTGAGAGGATCTCAGTTTCTACAGTACACATTACTGTGCTATGGGTGAGAGGATCTCAGTTTCTACAGTGCACATTACTGTGCTATGGGTGAGAGGATCTCAGTTTCTATAGTACACATTACTGTGCTATAGGTGAGAAGATCTCAGTTTCTATAGTACACATTACCGTGCTATAGGTGAGAGGATCTCAGTTTCTATAGTACACATTACTGTGCTATAGGTGAGAGGATCTCAGTTTCTATAGTACACATTACTGTGCTATAGGTGAGAGGATCTCAGTTTCTACAGTACACATTACTGTGCTATAGGTGAGAGGATCTCAGTTTCTATAGTACACATTACCGTGCTATGGGTGAGAGGATCTCAGTTTCTATAGTACACATTACCGTGCTATGGGTGAGAGGATCTCAGTTTCTATAGTACACATTACAGTGCTATGGGTGAGAGGATCTCGGTTTCTATAGTACACATTACCGTGCTATGGGTGAGAGGATCTCAGTTTCTATAGTACACATTACCGTGCTATGGGTGAGAGGATCTCAGTTTCTACAGTACACATTACTGTGCTATGGGTGAGAGGATCTCAGTTTCTATAGTACACATTACTGTGCTATGGGTGAGAGGATCTCAGTTTCTACAGTACACATTACCGTGCTATGGGTGAGAGGATCTCAGTTTCTATAGTACACATTACCGTGCTATGGGTGAGAGGATCTCAGTTTCTACAGTACACATTACCGTGCTATGGGTGAGAGGATCTCAGTTTCTATAGTACACATTACCGTGCTATGGGTGAGAGGATCTCAGTTTCTATAGTACACATTACCGTGCTATAGGTGAGAGGATCTCAGTTTCTATAGTACACATTACCATGCTATGGGTGAGAGGATCTCAGTTAATACAGTACACATTACCGTGCTATGGGTGAGAGGATCTCAGTTAATACAGTACACATTAGTGTGCTATGGGTGAGAGGATCTCAGTTTCTACAGTACACATTACTGTGCTATGGGTGAGAGGATCTCAGTTTCTATAGTACACATTACTGTGCTATAGGTGAGAGGATCTCAGTTTCTACAGTACACATTACCGTGCTATAGGTGAGAGGATCTCAGTTTCTACAGTACACATTACTGTGCTATGGGTGAGAGGATCTCAGTTTCTACAGTACACATTACCGTGCTATAGGTGAGAGGATCTCAGTTTCTACAGTACACATTACTGTGCTATGGGTGAGAGGATCTCAGTTTCTACAGTACACATAACTGTGCTATGGGTGAGAGGATCTCAGTTTCTATAGTACACATTACTGTGCTATGGGTGAGAGGATCTCAGTTTCTATAGTACACATTACTGTGCTATGGGTGAGAGGATCTCAGTTTCTACAGTACACATTACTGTGGTATGGGTGAGAGGATCTCAGTTTCTACAGTACACATTACCGTGCTATAGGTGAGAGGATCTCAGTTTCTACAGTACACATTACCGTGCTATAGGTGAGAGGATCTCAGTTTCTACAGTACACATTACCGTGCTATGGGTGAGAGGATCTCAGTTTCTATAGTACACATTACC
This sequence comes from Anabrus simplex, assembly GCF_040414725.1. Classification (NCBI taxonomy): domain Eukaryota; kingdom Metazoa; phylum Arthropoda; class Insecta; order Orthoptera; family Tettigoniidae; genus Anabrus; species Anabrus simplex. Next base: position 111,765,577 of record NC_090279.1, on the reverse strand, counting down.
GTGCTATGGGTGAGAGGATCTCAGTTTCTACAGTACACACTACTGTGCTATGGGTGAGAGGATCTCAGTTTCTATAGTACACATTACTGTGCTATGGGTGAGAGGATCTCAGTTTCTACAGTACACATTACCGTGCTATAGGTGAGAGGATCTCAGTTTCTACAGTACACATTACTGTGCTATGGGTGAGAGGATCTCAGTTTCTACAGTACACATTACTGTGCTATGGGTGAGAGGATCTCAGTTTCTACAGTACACATTACTGTGCTATGGGTGAGAGGATCTCAGTTTCTACAGTACACATTACCGTGCTGTAGGTGAGAGGATCTCAGTTTCTACAGTACACATTACTGTGCTATGGGTGAGAGGATCTCAGTTTCTACAGTACACATTACCGTGCTATAGGTGAGAGGATCTCAGTTTCTACAGTACACATTACTGTGCTATGGGTGAGAGGATCTCAGTTTCTACAGTACACATTACCGTGCTATAGGTGAGAGGATCTCAGTTTCTACAGTACACATTACTGTGCTATGGGTGAGAGGATCTCAGTTTCTACAGTACACATTACGGTGCTATAGGTGAGAGGATCTCAGTTTCTACAGTACACATTACTGTGCTATGGGTTAGAGGATCTCAGTTTCTACAGTACACATTACCGTGCTATAGGTGAGAGGATCTCAGTTTCTACAGTACACATTACTGTGCTATGGGTTAGAGGATCTCAGTTTCTACAGTACACATTACTGTGCTATAGGTGAGAGGATCTCAGTTTCTATAGTACACATTACTGTGCTATAGGTGAGAGGATCTCAGTTTCTACAGTACACATTACTGTGCTATGGGTGAGAGGATCTCAGTTTCTACAGTACACATTACTGTGCTATGGGTGAGAGGATCTCAGTTTCTACAGTACACATTACCGTGCTATGGGTGAGAGGATCTCAGTTTCTATAGTACACATTACTGTGCTATGGGTTAGAGGATCTCAGTTTCTACAGTACACATTACTGTGCTATAGGTGAGAGGATCTCAGTTTCTATAGTACACATTACCGTGCTATAGGTGAGAGGATCTCAGTTTCTATAGTACACATTACTGTGCTATGGGTTAGAGGATCTCAGTTTCTATAGTACACATTACTGTGCTATGGGTTAGAGGATCTCAGTTTCTACAGTACACATTACTGTGCTATAGGTGAGAGGATCTCAGTTTCTACAGTACACATTACTGTGCTATGGGTGAGAGGATCTCAGTTTCTACAGTACACATTACCGTGCTATGGGTGAGAGGATCTCAGTTTCTATAGTACACATTACTGTGCTATAGGTGAGAGGATCTCAGTTTCTATAGTACACATTACCGTGCTATGGGTGAGAGGATCTCAGTTTCTACAGTACACATTACCGTGCTATGGGTGAGAGGATCTCAGTTTCTATAGTACACATTACTGTGCTATAGGTGAGAAGATCTCAGTTTCTATAGTACACATTACCATGCTATAGGTGAGAGGATCTCAGTTTCTACAGTACACATTACTGTGCTATAGGTGAGAGGATCTCAGTTTCTATAGTACACATTACCGTGCTATGGGTGAGAGGATCTCAGTTTCTATAGTACACATTACTGTGCTATAGGTGAGAGGATCTCAGTTTCTATAGTACACATTACCGTGCTATGGGTGAGAGGATCTCAGTTTCTACAGTACACATTACCGTGCTATGGGTGAGAGGATCTCAGTTTCTATAGTACACATTACTGTGCTATAGGTGAGAAGATCTCAGTTTCTATAGTACACATTACTGTGCTATAGGTGAGAGGATCTCAGTTTCTATAGTACACATTACCGTGCTATGGGTGAGAGGATCTCAGTTTCTACAGTACACATTACTGTGCTATAGGTGAGAAGATCTCAGTTTCTATAGTACACATTACTGTGCTATAGGTGAGAGGATCTCAGTTTCTATAGTACACATTACCGTGCTATGGGTGAGAGGATCTCAGTTTCTACAGTACACATTACCGTGCTATGGGTGAGAGGATCTCAGTTTCTATAGTACACATTACTGTGCTATGGGTTAGAGGATCTCAGTTTCTATAGTACACATTACCGTGCTATGGGTGAGAGGATCTCAGTTTCTATAGTACACATTACCGTGCTATAGGTGAGAGGATCTCAGTTTCTATAGTACACATTACTGTGCTATGGGTGAGTGGATCTCAGTTTCTACAGTACACATTACCGTGCTATGGGTGAGAGGATCTCAGTTTCTACAGTACACATTACTGTGCTATGGGTGAGAGGATCTCAGTTTCTATAGTACACATTACTGTGCTATAGGTGAGAGGATCTCAGTTTCTATAGTACACATTACCGTGCTATGGGTGAGAGGATCTCAGTTTCTACAGTACACATTACTGTGCTATGGGTGAGAGGATCTCAGTTTCTATAGTACACATTACTGTGCTATGGGTGAGAGGATCTCAGTTTCTACAGTACACATTACCGTGCTATAGGTGAGAGGATCTCAGTTTCTACAGTACACATTACTGTGCTATAGGTGAGAGGATCTCAGTTTCTACAGTACACATTACTGTGCTATAGGTGAGAGGATCTCAGTTTCTACAGTACACATTACCGTGCTATAGGTGAGAGGATCTCAGTTTCTATAGTACACATTACTGTGCTATAGGTGAGAGGATCTCAGTTTCTACAGTACACATTACTGTGCTATAGGTGAGAGGATCTCAGTTTCTATAGTACACATTACCGTGCTATGGGTGAGAGGATCTCAGTTTCTATAGTACACATTACCGTGCTATGGGTGAGAGGATCTCAGTTTCTATAGTACACATTACCGTGCTATGGGTGAGAGGATCTCAGTTTCTACAGTGCACATTACTGTGCTATGGGTGAGAGGATCTCAGTTTCTATAGTACACATTACTGTGCTATAGGTGAGAGGATCTCAGTTTCTACAGTACACATTACTGTGCTATAGGTGAGAGGATCTCAGTTTCTATAGTACACATTACCGTGCTATAGGTGAGAGGATCTCAGTTTCTATAGTACACATTACCGTGCTATGGGTGAGAGGATCTCAGTTTCTATAGTACACATTACCGTGCTATGGGTGAGAGGATCTCAGTTTCTACAGTGCACATTACTGTGCTATGGGTGAGAGGATCTCAGTTTCTATAGTACACATTACTGTGCTATAGGTGAGAGGATCTCAGTTTCTACAGTACACATTACTGTGCTATGGGTGAGAGGATCTCAGTTTCTATAGTACACATTACCGTGCTATAGGTGAGAGGATCTCAGTTTCTACAGTACACATTACCGTGCTATGGGTGAGAGGATCTCAGTTTCTATAGTACACATTACTGTGCTATAGGTGAGAGGATCTCAGTTTCTACAGTACACATTACTGTGCTATGGGTGAGAGGATCTCAGTTTCTATAGTACACATTACTGTGCTATGGGTGAGAGGATCTCAGTTTCTATAGTACACATTACTGTGCTATAGGTGAGAGGATCTCAGTTTCTACAGTACACATTACTGTGCTATGGGTGAGAGGATCTCAGTTTCTACAGTACACATTACTGTGCTATGGGTGAGAGGATCTCAGTTTCTATAGTACACATTACCGTGCTATAGGTGAGAGGATCTCAGTTTCTATAGTACACATTACCGTGCTATGGGTGATAGGATCTCAGTTTCTACAGTACACATTACCGTGCTATAGGTGAGAGGATCTCAGTTTCTATAGTACACATTACTGTGCTATAGGTGAGAGGATCTCAGTTTCTACAGTACACATTACCGTGCTATGGGTGAGAGGATCTCAGTTTCTATAGTACACATTACTGTGCTATAGGTGAGAGGATCTCAGTTTCTATAGTACACATTACCGTGCTATGGGTGAGAGGATCTCAGTTTCTATAGTACACATTACTGTGCTATAGGTGAGAGGATCTCAGTTTCTACTGTACACATTACTGTGCTATGGGTGAGAGGATCTCAGTTTCTATAGTACACATTACCGTGCTATGGGTGAGAGGATCTCAGTTTCTATAGTACACATTACCGTGCTATAGGTGAGAGGATCTCAGTTTCTACAGTGCACATTACTGTGCTATGGGTGAGAGGATCTCAGTTTCTACAGTACACATTACCGTGCTATAGGTGAGAGGATCTCAGTTTCTATAGTACACATTACCGTGCTATGGGTGAGAGGATCTCAGTTTCTACAGTACACATTACCGTGCTATGGGTGAGAGGATCTCAGTTTCTATAGTACACATTACCGTGCTATGGGTGAGAGGATCTCAGTTTCTACTGTACACATTACTGTGCTATGGGTGAGAGGATCTCAGTTTCTATAGTACACATTACCGTGCTATGGGTGAGAGGATCTCAGTTTCTATAGTACACATTACCGTGCTATGGGTGAGAGGATCTCAGTTTCTACAGTGCACATTACTGTGCTATGGGTGAGAGGATCTCAGTTTCTATAGTACACATTACTGTGCTATGGGTGAGAGGATCTCAGTTTCTACAGTACACATTACCGTGCTATAGGTGAGAGGATCTCAGTTTCTATAGTACACATTACCGTGCTATGGGTGAGAGGATCTCAGTTTCTACAGTACACATTACCGTGCTATGGGTGAGAGGATCTCAGTTTCTATAGTACACATTACCGTGCTATAGGTGAGAGGATCTCAGTTTCTACAGTACACATTACTGTGCTATAGGTGAGAGGATCTCAGTTTCTATAGTACACATTACTGTGCTATAGGTGAGAGGATCTCAGTTTCTATAGTACACATTACTGTGCTATGGGTGAGAGGATCTCAGTTTCTACAGTACACATTACCGTGCTATGGGTGAGAGGATCTCAGTTTCTATAGTACACATTACTGTGCTATGGGTGAGAGGATCTCAGTTTCTACTGTACACATTACTGTGCTATGGGTGAGAGGATCTCAGTTTCTACAGTACACATTACCGTGCTATGGGTGAGAGGATCTCAGTTTCTATAGTACACATTACTGTGCTATGGGTGAGAGGATCTCAGTTTCTATAGTACACATTACTGTGCTATGGGTGAGAGGATCTCAGTTTCTATAGTACACATTACCGTGCTATAGGTGAGAGGATCTCAGTTTCTACAGTACACATTACCGTGCTATGGGTTAGAGGATCTCAGTTTCTATAGTACACATTACCGTGCTATGGGTGAGAGGATCTCAGTTTCTATAGTACACATTACCGTGCTATAGGTGAGAGGATCTCAGTTTCTATAGTACACATTACTGTGCTATAGGTGAGTGGATCTCAGTTTCTACAGTACACATTACCGTGCTATGGGTGAGAGGATCTCAGTTTCTACAGTACACATTACTGTGCTATGGGTGAGAGGATCTCAGTTTCTATAGTACACATTACTGTGCTATAGGTGAGAGGATCTCAGTTTCTATAGTACACATTACCGTGCTATGGGTGAGAGGATCTCAGTTTCTACAGTACACATTACTGTGCTATGGGTGAGAGGATCTCAGTTTCTATAGTACACATTACTGTGCTATGGGTGAGAGGATCTCAGTTTCTACAGTACACATTACCGTGCTATAGGTGAGAGGATCTCAGTTTCTACAGTACACATTACTGTGCTATAGGTGAGAGGATCTCAGTTTCTACAGTACACATTACTGTGCTATAGGTGAGAGGATCTCAGTTTCTACAGTACACATTACCGTGCTATAGGTGATAGGATCTCAGTTTCTGCAGTACACATTACCGTGCTATAGGTGAGAGGATCTCAGTTTCTACAGTACACATTACCGTGCTATAGGTGAGAGGATCTCAGTTTCTACAGTACACATTACTGTGCTATGGGTGAGAGGATCTCAGTTTCTACAGTACACATTACTGTGCTATGGGTGAGAGGATCTCAGTTTCTACAGTACACATTACTGTGCTATGGGTGAGAGGATCTCAGTTTCTACAGTACACATTACCGTGCTATAGGTGAGAGGATCTCAGTTTCTACAGTACACATTACTGTGCTATGGGTGAGAGGATCTCAGTTTCTACAGTACACATTACTGTGCTATGGGTGAGAGGATCTCAGTTTCTACAGTACACATTACCGTGCTATGGGTGAGAGGATCTCAGTTTCTACAGTACACATTACTGTGCTATGGGTGAGAGGATCTCAGTTTCTATAGTACACATTACCGTGCTATGGGTGAGAGGATCTCAGTTTCTATAGTACACATTACCGTGCTATGGGTGAGAGGATCTCAGTTTCTACAGTACACATTACCGTGCTATGGGTGAGAGGATCTCAGTTTCTACAGTACACATTACCGTGCTATGGGTGAGAGGATCTCAGTTTCTATAGTACACATTACCGTGCTATGGGTGAGAGGATCTCAGTTTCTATAGTACACATTACTGTGCTATAGGTGAGAGGATCTCAGTTTCTACAGTGCACATTACTGTGCTATGGGTGAGAGGATCTCAGTTTCTATAGTACACATTACTGTGCTATAGGTGAGAAGATCTCAGTTTCTATAGTACACATTACCATGCTATAGGTGAGAGGATCTCAGTTTCTACAGTACACATTACTGTGCTATAGGTGAGAGGATCTCAGTTTCTATAGTACACATTACTGTGCTATGGGTGAGAGGATCTCAGTTTCTATAGTACACATTACCGTGCTATGGGTGAGAGGATCTCAGTTTCTACAGTACACATTATCGTGCTATGGGTGAGAGGATCTCAGTTTCTATAGTACACATTACTGTGCTATGGGTGAGAGGATCTCAGTTTCTACAGTACACATTACTGTGCTATGGGTGAGAGGATCTCGGTTTCTATAGTACACATTACCGTGCTATGGGTGAGAGGATCTCAGTTTCTATAGTACACATTACCGTGCTATGGGTGAGAGGATCTCAGTTTCTACAGTACACATTACTGTGCTATGGGTGAGAGGATCTCAGTTTCTACAGTACACATTACGGTGCTATAGGTGAGAGGATCTCAGTTTCTATAGTACACATTACCGTGCTATAGGTGAGAGGATCTCAGTTTCTATAGTACACATTACTGTGCTATAGGTGAGAGGATCTCAGTTTCTATAGTACACATTACCGTGCTATGGGTGAGAGGATCTCAGTTTCTACAGTACACATTACTGTGCTATGGGTGAGAGGATCTCAGTTTCTATAGTACACATTACTGTGCTATAGGTGAGAGGATCTCAGTTTCTATAGTACACATTACCATGCTATGGGTGAGAGGATCTCAGTTAATACAGTACACATTAGTGTGCTATGGGTGAGAGGATCTCAGTTTCTACAGTACACATTACTGTGCTATGGGTGAGAGGATCTCAGTTTCTACAGTACACATTACTGTGCTATGGGTGAGAGGATCTCAGTTTCTATAGTACACATTACCGTGCTATAGGTGAGAGGATCTCAGTTTCTATAGTACACATTACTGTGCTATAGGTGAGAGGATCTCAGTTTCTATAGTACACATTACCGTGCTATGGGTGAGAGGATCTCAGTTTCTATAGTACACATTACCGTGCTATGGGTGAGAGGATCTCAGTTTCTATAGTACACATTACCGTGCTATGGGTGAGAGGATCTCAGTTTCTACAGTGCACATTACTGTGCTATGGGTGAGAGGATCTCAGTTTCTATAGTACACATTACTGTGCTATAGGTGAGAGGATCTCAGTTTCTACAGTACACATTACTGTGCTATAGGTGAGAGGATCTCAGTTTCTATAGTACACATTACTGTGCTATAGGAGAGAGGATCTCAGTTTCTACAGTACACATTACTGTGCTATAGGTGAGAGGATCTCAGTTTCTACAGTACACATTACTGTGCTATAGGTGAGAGGATCTCAGTTTCTACAGTACACATTACTGTGCTATAGGTGAGAGGATCTCAGTTTCTATAGTACACATTACTGTGCTATAGGTGAGAGGATCTCAGTTTCTACAGTACACATTACTGTGCTATAGGTGAGAGGATCTCAGTTTCTACAGTACACATTACTGTGCTATAGGTGAGAGGATCTCAGTTTCTATAGTACACATTACTGTGCTATAGGTGAGAGGATCTCAGTTTCTATAGTACACATTACCGTGCTATAGGTGAGAGGATCTCAGTTTCTATAGTACACATTATTGTGCTATGGGTGAGAGGATCTCAGTTTCTATAGTACACATTACCGTGCTATAGGTGAGAGGATCTCAGTTTCTATAGTACACATTACTGTGCTATAGGTGAGAGGATCTCAGTTTCTATAGTACACATTATTGTGCTATAGGTGAGAGGATCTCAGTTTCTATAGTACACATTACCGTGCTATAGGTGAGAGGATCTCAGTTTCTATAGTACACATTATTGTGCTATGGGTGAGAGGATCTCAGTTTCTATAGTACACATTACCGTGCTATAGGTGAGAGGATCTCAGTTTCTATAGTACACATTACTGTGCTATAGGTGAGAGGATCTCAGTTTCTATAGTACACATTATTGTGCTATGGGTGAGAGGATCTCAGTTTCTACAGTACACATTACCGTGCTATGGGTGAGAGGATCTCAGTTTCTATAGTACACATTACCGTGCTATGGGTGAGAGGATCTCAGTTTCTACAGTACACATTACTGTGCTATGGGTGAGAGGATCTCAGTTTCTACAGTACACATTACCGTGCTATGGGTGAGAGGATCTCAGTTTCTACAGTACACATTACCGTGCTATGGGTGAGAGGATCTCAGTTTCTACAGTACACATTACTGTGCTATGGGTGAGAGGATCTCAGTTTCTACAGTACACATTACCGTGCTATGGGTGAGAGGATCTCAGTTTCTATAGTACACATTACCGTGCTATGGGTGAGAGGATCTCAGTTTCTACAGTACACATTACTGTGCTATGGGTGAGAGGATCGCAGTTTCTATAGTACACATTACTGTGCTATAGGTGAGAGGATCTCAGTTTCTATAGTACACATTACTGTGCTATAGGTGAGAGGATCTCAGTTTCTACAGTACACATTACTGTGCTATAGGTGAGAGGATCTCAGTTTCTACAGTACACATTACTGTGCTATAGGTGAGAGGATCTCAGTTTCTATAGTACACATTACCGTGCTATAGGTGAGAGGATCTCAGTTTCTACAGTACACATTACTGTGCTATAGGTGAGAGGATCTCAGTTTCTATAGTACACATTACCGTGCTATAGGTGAGAGGATCTCAGTTTCTATAGTACACATTACCGTGCTATAGGTGAGAGGATCTCAGTTTCTATAGTACACATTACTGTGCTATGGGTGAGAGGATCTCAGTTTCTACAGTACACATTACCGTGCTATAGGTGAGAGGATCTCAGTTTCTACTGTACACATTACTGTGCTATGGGTGAGAGGATCTCAGTTTCTATAGTACACATTACTGTGCTATAGGTGAGAGGATCTCAGTTTCTATAGTACACATTACTGTGCTATAGGTGAGAGGATCTCAGTTTCTATAGTACACATTACCGTGCTATAGGTGAGAGGATCTCGGTTTCTATAGTACACATTACTGTGCTATGGGTGAGAGGATCTCAGTTTCTATAGTACACATTACCGTGCTATAGGTGAGAGGATCTCAGTTTCTATAGTACACATTACTGTGCTATAGGTGAGAGGATCTCAGTTTCTACAGTACACATTACTGTGCTATGGGTGAGAGGATCTCAGTTTCTACAGTACACATTACTGTGCTATGGGTGAGAGGATCTCAGTTTCTACAGTGCACATTACTGTGCTATGGGTGAGAGGATCTCAGTTTCTATAGTACACATTACCGTGCTATGGGTGAGAGGATCTCAGTTTCTACAGTACACATTACCGTGCTATGGGTGAGAGGATCTCAGTTTCTATAGTACACATTACCGTGCTATAGGTGAGAGGATCTCAGTTTCTACAGTACACATTACCGTGCTATGGGTGAGAGGATCTCAGTTTCTATAGTACACATTACTGTGCTATGGGTGAGAGGATCTCAGTTTCTACAGTACACATTACTGTGCTATGGGTGAGAGGATCTCAGTTTCTATAGTACACATTACCGTGCTATGGGTGAGAGGATCTCAGTTTCTACAGTACACATTACCGTGCTATAGGTGAGAGGATCTCAGTTTCTATAGTACACATTACCGTGCTATAGGTGAGAGGATCTCAGTTTCTATAGTACACACTACTGTGCTATGGGTGAGAGGATCTCAGTTTCTATAGTACACATTACTGTGCTATGGGTGAGAGGATCTCAGTTTCTACAGTACACATTACCGTGCTATAGGTGAGAGGATCTCAGTTTCTACAGTACACATTACTGTGCTATGGGTGAGAGGATCTCAGTTTCTACAGTACACATTACTGTGCTATGGGTTAGAGGATCTCAGTTTCTACAGTACACATTACCGTGCTATAGGTGAGAGGATCTCAGTTTCTATAGTACACATTACTGTGCTATGGGTTAGAGGATCTCAGTTTCTATAGTACACATTACTGTGCTATGGGTTAGAGGATCTCAGTTTCTACAGTACACATTACTGTGCTATAGGTGAGAGGATCTCAGTTTCTATAGTACACATTACCGTGCTATGGGTGAGAGGATCTCAGTTTCTATAGTACACATTACTGTGCTATGGGTTAGAGGATCTCAGTTTCTATAGTACACATTACCGTGCTATGGGTGAGAGGATCTCAGTTTCTATAGTACACATTACCGTGCTATAGGTGAGAGGATCTCAGTTTCTATAGTACACATTACTGTGCTATAGGTGAGAGGATCTCAGTTTCTACAGTACACATTACCGTGCTATGGGTGAGAGGATCTCAGTTTCTACAGTACACATTACTGTGCTATGGGTGAGAGGATCTCAGTTTCTATAGTACACATTACTGTGCTATAGGTGAGAGGATCTCAGTTTCTATAGTACACATTACCGTGCTATGGGTGAGAGGATCTCAGTTTCTACAGTACACATTACTGTGCTATGGGTGAGAGGATCTCAGTTTCTACAGTACACATTACTGTGCTATGGGTGAGAGGATCTCAGTTTCTACAGTACACATTACCGTGCTATAGGTGAGAGGATCTCAGTTTCTACAGTACACATTACCGTGCTATAGGTGAGAGGATCTCAGTTTCTACAGTACACATTACTGTGCTATGGGTGAGAGGATCTCAGTTTCTACAGTACACATTACTGTGCTATGGGTGAGAGGATCTCAGTTTCTACAGTACACATTACTGTGCTATGGGTGAGAGGATCTCAGTTTCTACAGCACACATTACCGTGCTATAGGTGAGAGGATCTCAGTTTCTACAGTACACATTACTGTGCTATGGGTGAGAGGATCTCAGTTTCTACAGTACACATTACTGTGCTATGGGTGAGAGGATCTCAGTTTCTACAGTACACATTACCGTGCTATGGGTGAGAGGATCTCAGTTTCTACAGTACACATTACTGTGCTATGGGTGAGAGGATCTCTGTTTCTATAGTACACATTACCGTGCTATGGGTGAGAGGATCTCAGTTTCTATAGTACACATTACCGTGCTATGGGTGAGAGGATCTCAGTTTCTACAGTACACATTACCGTGCTATGGGTGAGAGGATCTCAGTTTCTACAGTACACATTACCGTGCTATGGGTGAGAGGATCTCAGTTTCTATAGTACACATTACCGTGCTATGGGTGAGAGGATCTCAGTTTCTATAGTACACATTACTGTGCTATAGGTGAGAGGATCTCAGTTTCTACAGTGCACATTACTGTGCTATGGGTGAGAGGATCTCAGTTTCTGTAGTACACATTACTGTGCTATAGGTGAGAAGATCTCAGTTTCTATAGTACACATTACCATGCTATAGGTGAGAGGATCTCAGTTTCTACAGTACACATTACTGTGCTATAGGTGAGAGGATCTCAGTTTCTATAGTACACATTACTGTGCTATGGGTGAGAGGATCTCAGTTTCTATAGTACACATTACCGTGCTATGGGTGAGAGGATCTCAGTTTCTACAGTACACATTACCGTGCTATGGGTGAGAGGATCTCAGTTTCTATAGTACACATTACTGTGCTATGGGTGAGAGGATCTCAGTTTCTACAGTACACATTACTGTGCTATGGGTGAGAGGATCTCGGTTTCTATAGTACACATTACCGTGCTATGGGTGAGAGGATCTCAGTTTCTATAGTACACATTACCGTGCTATGGGTGAGAGGATCTCAGTTTCTACAGTACACATTACTGTGCTATGGGTGAGAGGATCTCAGTTTCTACAGTACACATTACGGTGCTATAGGTGAGAGGATCTCAGTTTCTATAGTACACATTACCGTGCTATAGGTGAGAGGATCTCAGTTTCTAAAGTACACATTACTGTGCTATAGGTGAGAGGATCTCAGTTTCTACAGTACACATTACTGTGCTATGGGTGAGAGGATCTCAGTTTCTATAGTACACATTACCGTGCTATAGGTGAGAGGATCTCAGTTTCTATAGTACACATTACTGTGCTATAGGTGAGAGGATCTCAGTTTCTACAGTACACATTACTGTGCTATGGGTGAGAGGATCTCAGTTTCTATAGTACACATTACCGTGCTATGGGTGAGAGGATCTCAGTTTCTACAGTACACATTACTGTGCTATGGGTGAGAGGATCTCAGTTTCTACAGTACACATTACTGTGCTATAGGTGAGAGGATCTCAGTTTCTATAGTACACATTACCGTGCTATGGGTGAGAGGATCTCAGTTTCTACAGTACACATTACTGTGCTATGGGTTAGAGGATCTCAGTTTCTACAGTACACATTACTGTGCTATGGGTGAGAGGATCTCAGTTTCTATAGTACACATTACCGTGCTATGGGTGAGAGGATCTCAGTTTCTACAGTACACATTACTGTGCTATAGGTGAGAGGATCTCAGTTTCTATAGTACACATTACCGTGCTATGGGTGAGAGGATCTCAGTTTCTATAGTACACATTACCGTGCTATGGGTGAGAGGATCTCAGTTTCTATAGTACACATTACCGTGCTATAGGTGAGAGGATCTCAGTTTCTATAGTACACATTACCGTGCTATGGGTGAGAGGATCTCAGTTTCTACAGTACACACTACTGTGCTATGGGTGAGAGGATCTCAGTTTCTACAGTACACATTACTGTGCTATGGGTGAGAGGATCTCAGTTTCTACAGTACACATTACCGTGCTATAGGTGAGAGGATCTCAGTTTCTACAGTACACATTACTGTGCTATGGGTGAGAGGATCTCAGTTTCTACAGTACACATTACTGTGCTATGGGTGAGAGGATCTCAGTTTCTACAGTACACATTACTGTGCTATGGGTGAGAGGATCTCAGTTTCTACAGTACACATTACCGTGCTGTAGGTGAGAGGATCTCAGTTTCTACAGTGCACATTACTGTGCTATGGGTGAGAGGATCTCAGTTTCTACAGTACACATTACCGTGCTATAGGTGAGAGGATCTCAGTTTCTACAGTACACATTACCGTGCTATGGGTGAGAGGATCTCAGTTTCTACAGTACACATTACTGTGCTATGGGTGAGAGGATCTCAGTTTCTACAGTACACATTACTGTGCTATGGGTGAGAGGATCTCAGTTTCTATAGTACACATTACTGTGCTATGGGTGAGAGGATCTCAGTTTCTATAGTACACATTACTGTGCTATGGGTGAGAGGATCTCAGTTTCTACAGTACACATTACCGTGCTATAGGTGAGAGGATCTCAGTTTCTACAGTACACATTACCGTGCTATAGGTGAGAGGATCTCAGTTTCTACAGTACACATTACTGTGCTATGGGTGAGAGGATCTCAGTTTCTACAGTACACATTACTGTGCTATGGGTGAGAGGATCTCAGTTTCTACAGTACACATTACTGTGCTATGGGTGAGAGGATCTCAGTTTCTACAGCACACATTACCGTGCTATAGGTGAGAGGATCTCAGTTTCTACAGTACACATTACTGTGCTATGGGTGAGAGGATCTCAGTTTCTACAGTACACATTACTGTGCTATGGGTGAGAGGATCTCAGTTTCTACAGTACACACTACCGTGCTATGGGTGAGAGGATCTCAGTTTCTACAGTACACATTACTGTGCTATGGGTGAGAGGATCTCAGTTTCTATAGTACACATTACCGTGCTATGGGTGAGAGGATCTCAGTTTCTATAGTACACATTACCGTGCTATGGGTGAGAGGATCTCAGTTTCTACAGTACACATTACCGTGCTATGGGTGAGAGGATCTCAGTTTCTACAGTACACATTACCGTGCTATGGGTGAGAGGATCTCAGTTTCTATAGTACACATTACCGTGCTATGGGTGAGAGGATCTCAGTTTCTATAGTACACATTACTGTGCTATAGGTGAGAGGATCTCAGTTTCTACAGTGCACATTACTGTGCTATGGGTGAGAGGATCTCAGTTTCTATAGTACACATTACTGTGCTATAGGTGAGAAGATCTCAGTTTCTATAGTACACATTACCATGCTATAGGTGAGAGGATCTCAGTTTCTACAGTACACATTACTGTGCTATAGGTGAGAGGATCTCAGTTTCTATAGTACACATTACTGTGCTATGGGTGAGAGGATCTCAGTTTCTATAGTACACATTACCGTGCTATGGGTGAGAGGATCTCAGTTTCTACAGTACACATTACCGTGCTATGGGTGAGAGGATCTCAGTTTCTATAGTACACATTACTGTGCTATGGGTGAGAGGATCTCAGTTTCTACAGTACACATTACTGTGCTATAGGTGAGAGGATCTCAGTTTCTATAGTACACATTACTGTGCTATGGGTGAGAGGATCTCAGTTTCTATAGTACACATTACCGTGCTATGGGTGAGAGGATCTCAGTTTCTACAGTACACATTACCGTGCTATGGGTGAGAGGATCTCAGTTTCTATAGTACACATTACTGTGCTATGGGTGAGAGGATCTCAGTTTCTACAGTACACATTACTGTGCTATGGGTGAGAGGATCTCAGTTTCTACAGTACACATTACTGTGCTATGGGTGAGAGGATCTCAGTTTCTACAGTACACATTACTGTGCTATGGGTGAGAGGATCTCAGTTTCTATAGTACACATTACCGTGCTATAGGTGAGAGGATCTCAGTTTCTATAGTACACATTACTGTGCTATAGGTGAGAGGATCTCAGTTTCTACAGTACACATTACTGTGCTATGGGTGAGAGGATCTCAGTTTCTATAGTACACATTACCGTGCTATGGGTGAGAGGATCTCAGTTTCTACAGTACACATTACTGTGCTATGGGTGAGAGGATCTCAGTTTCTACAGTACACATTACTGTGCTATAGGTGAGAGGATCTCAGTTTCTATAGTACACATTACTGTGCTATGGGTGAGAGGATCTCAGTTTCTACAGTACACATTACTGTGCTATAGGTGAGAGGATCTCAGTTTCTACAGTACACATTACTGTGCTATAGGTGAGCGGATCTCAGTTTCTATAGTACACATTACCGTGCTATGGGTGAGAGGATCTCAGTTTCTATAGTACACATTACCGTGCTATGGGTGAGAGGATCTCAGTTTCTATAGTACACATTACCGTGCTATAGGTGAGAGGATCTCAGTTTCTATAGTACACATTACCGTGCTATGGGTGAGAGGATCTCAGTTTCTACAGTACACACTACTGTGCTATGGGTGAGAGGATCTCAGTTTCTACAGTACACATTACTGTGCTATGGGTGAGAGGATCTCAGTTTCTACAGTACACATTACCGTGCTATAGGTGAGAGGATCTCAGTTTCTACAGTACACATTACTGTGCTATGGGTGAGAGGATCTCAGTTTCTACAGTACACATTACTGTGCTATGGGTGAGAGGATCTCAGTTTCTACAGTACACATTACTGTGCTATGGGTGAGAGGATCTCAGTTTCTACAGTACACATTACCGTGCTGTAGGTGAGAGGATCTCAGTTTCTACAGTGCACATTACTGTGCTATGGGTGAGAGGATCTCAGTTTCTACAGTACACATTACCGTGCTATAGGTGAGAGGATCTCAGTTTCTACAGTACACATTACTGTGCTATGGGTGAGAGGATCTCAGTTTCTACAGTACACATTACTGTGCTATGGGTGAGAGGATCTCAGTTTCTATAGTACACATTACTGTGCTATAGGTGAGAGGATCTCAGTTTCTATAGTACACATTACTGTGCTATGGGTGAGAGGATCTCAGTTTCTATAGTACACATTACTGTGCTATAGGTGAGAGGATCTCAGTTTCTATAGTACACATTACTGTGCTATAGGTGAGAGGATCTCAGTTTCTACAGTACACATTACTGTGCTATAGGTGAGAGGATCTCAGTTTCTACAGTACACATTACTGTGCTATAGGTGAGAGGATCTCAGTTTCTACAGTACACATTACTGTGCTATGGGTGAGAGGATCTCAGTTTCTATAGTACACATTACCGTGCTATGGGTGAGAGGATCTCAGTTTCTATAGTACACATTACCGTGCTATGGGTGAGAGGATCTCAGTTTCTATAGTACACATTACCGTGCTATGGGTGAGAGGATCTCAGTTTCTATAGTACACATTACCGTGCTATGGGTGAGAGGATCTCAGTTTCTATAGTACACATTACTGTGCTATGGGTGAGAGGATCTCAGTTTCTATAGTACACATTACCGTGCTATGGGTGAGAGGATCTCAGTTTCTATAGTACACATTACCGTGCTATGGGTGAGAGGATCTCAGTTTCTATAGTACACATTACCGTGCTATGGGTGAGAGTATCTCAGTTTCTATAGTACACATTACCGTGCTATGGGTGAGAGGATCTCAGTTTCTATAGTACACATTACCGTGCTATGGGTGAGAGAATCTCAGTTTCTACAGTACACATTACCGTGCTATGGGTGAGAGGATCTCAGTTTCTATAGTACACATTACTGTGCTATAGGTGAGAGGATCTCAGTTTCTACAGTACACATTACCGTGCTATAGGTGAGAGAATCTCAGTTTCTACAGTACACATTACTGTGCTATGGGTGAGAGGATCTCAGTTTCTACAGTACACATTACTGTGCTATAGGTGAGAGGATCTCAGTTTCTACAGTACACATTACCGTGCTATAGGTGAGAGGATCTCAGTTTCTACAGTACACATTACCGTGCTATAGGTGAGAGAATCTCAGTTTCTACAGTACACATTACCGTGCTATAGGTGAGAGGATCTCAGTTTCTACAGTACACATTACCGTGCTATAGGTGAGAGGATCTCAGTTTCTACAGTACACATTACCGTGCTATAGGTGAGAGGATCTCAGTTTCTACAGTACACATTACCGTGCTATAGGTGAGAGGATCTCAGTTTCTACAGTACACATTACCGTGCTATAGGTGAGAGGATCTCAGTTTCTACAGTACACATTACCGTGCTATAGGTGAGAGGATCTCAGTTTCTACAGTACACATTACCGTGCTATAGGTGAGAGGATCTCAGTTTCTACAGTACACATTACCGTGCTATAGGTGAGAGAATCTCAGTTTCTATAGTACACATTACTGTCCTATGGGTGAGAGGATCTCAGTTTCTACAGTACACATTACCGTGCTATGGGTGAGAGGATCTCAGTTTCTACAGTACACATTACTGTGCTATAGGTGAGAGGATCTCAGTTTCTATAGTACACATTACTGTGCTATGGGTGAGATTATCTCAGTTTCTACAGCACACATTAGTGTGCTATGGGTGAGAGGATCTCAGTTTCTACAGTACACATTACTGTGCTGTGGGTGAGAGGATCTCAGTTTCTACAGTACACATTACTGTGCTATGGGTGAGAGGATCTCAGTTTCTATAGTACACATTACTGTGCTATAGGTGAGAGGATCTCAGTTTCTATAGTACACATTACCGTGCTATGGGTGAGAGGATCTCAGTTTCTATAGTACACATTACCGTGCTATGGGTGAGAGGATCTCAGTTTCTATAGTACACATTACTGTGCTATAGGTGAGAGGATCTCAGTTTCTATAGTACACATTACCGTGCTATGGGTGAGAGGATCTCAGTTTCTATAGTACACATTACCGTGCTATAGGTGAGAGGATCTCGGTTTCTATAGTACACATTACTGTGCTATGGGTGAGAGGATCTCAGTTTCTATAGTACACATTACCGTGCTATAGGTGAGAGGATCTCAGTTTCTATAGTACACATTACTGTGCTATAGGTGAGAGGATCTCAGTTTCTATAGTACACATTACCGTGCTATGGGTGAGAGGATCTCAGTTTCTATAGTACACATTACTGTGCTATGGGTGAGAGGATCTCAGTTTCTATAGTACACATTACCGTGCTATGGGTGAGAGGATCTCAGATTCTATAGTACACATTACCGTGCTATAGGTGAGAGGATCTCAGTTTCTACAGTACACATTACTGTGCTATGGGTGAGAGGATCTCAGTTTCTACAGTACACATTACTGTGCTATGGGTGAGAGGATCTCAGATTCTATAGTACACATAACCGTGCTATAGGTGAGAGGATCTCAGTTTCTACAGTACACATTACCGTGCTATGGGTGAGAGGATCTCAGTTTCTACAGTACACATTACTGTGCTATGGGTGAGAGGATCTCAGTTTCTACAGTACACATTACTGTGCTATAGGTGAGAGGATCTCAGTTTCTACAGTACACATTACCGTGCTATAGGTGAGAGGATCTCAGTTTCTATAGTACACATTACCGTGCTATAGGTGAGAGGATCTCAGTTTCTACAGTACACATTACCGTGCTATGGGTGAGAGGATCTCAGTTTCTACAGTACACATTACCGTGCTATGGGTGAGAGGATCTCAGTTTCTATAGTACACATTACTGTGCTATGGGTGAGAGGATCTCAGTTTCTATAGTACACATTACTGTCCTATGGGTGAGAGGATCTCAGTTTCTACAGTACACATTACCGTGCTATGGGTGAGAGGATCTCAGTTTCTATAGTACACATTACTGTGCTATGGGTGAGAGGATCTCAGTTTCTATAGTACACATTACTGTGCTATAGGTGAGAGGATCTCAGTTTCTACAGTACACATTACTGTGCTATAGGTGAGAGGATCTCAGTTTCTATAGTACACATTACTGTGCTATAGGTGAGAGGATCTCAGTTTCTATAGTACACATTACCGTGCTATGGGTGAGAGGATCTCAGTTTCTATAGTACACATTACTGTGCTATAGGTGAGAGGATCTCAGTTTCTATAGTACACATTACTGTGCTATAGGTGAGAGGATCTCAGTTTCTATAGTACACATTACTGTGCTATGGGTGAGAGGATCTCAGTTTCTACAGTACACATTACTGTGCTATGGGTGAGAGGATCTCAGTTTCTATAGTACACATTACTGTGCTATGGGTGAGAGGATCTCAGTTTCTATAGTACACATTACTGTGCTATGGGTGAGAGGATCTCAGTTTCTATAGTACACATTACTGTGCTATAGGTGAGAGGATCTCAGTTTCTCTAGTACACATTACTGTGCTATAGGTGAGAGGATCTCAGTTTCTATAGTACACATTACCGTGCTATAGGTGAGAGGATCTCAGTTTCTATAGTACAAATTACCGTGCTATAGGTGAGAGGATCTCAGTTTCTATAGTACACATTACCGTGCTATAGGTGAGAGGATCTCAGTTTCTATAGTACACATTACCGTGCTATAGGTGAGAGGATCTCAGTTTCTACAGTACACATTACTGTGCTATAGGTGAGAGGATCTCAGTTTCTATAGTACACATTACCGTGCTATGGGTGAGAGGATCTCAGTTTCTATAGTACACATTACCGTGCTATAGGTGAGAGGATCTCAGTTTCTATAGTACACATTACTGTGCTATAGGTGAGAGGATCTCAGTTTCTACAGTACACATTACTGTGCTATAGGTGAGAGGATCTCAGTTTCTATAGTACACATTACTGTGCTATGGGTGAGAGGATCTCAGTTTCTACAGTACACATTACCGTGCTATGGGTGAGAGGGTCTCAGTTTCTATAGTACACATTACCGTGCTATGGGTGAGAGGATCTCAGTTTCTATAGTACACATTACCGTGCTATGGGTGAGAGGATCTCAGTTTCTACAGTACACATTACTGTGCTATGGGTGAGAGGATCTCAGTTTCTATAGTACACATTACCGTGCTATGGGTGAGAGGATCTCAGTTTCTACAGTACACATTACCGTGCTATGGGTGAGAGGATCTCAGTTTCTACAGTACACATTACCGTGCTATGGGTGAGAGGATCTCAGTTTCTACAGTACACATTACCGTGCTATGGGTGAGAGGATCTCAGTTTCTACAGTACACATTACTGTGCTATGGGTGAGAGGATCTCAGTTTCTATAGTACACATTACTGTGCTATAGGTGAGAGGATCTCATTTTCTATAGTACACATTACCATGCTATGGGTGAGAGGATCTCAGTTTCTACAGTACACATTACTGTGCTATGGGTGAGAGGATCTCAGTTTCTACAGTACACATTACTGTGCTATGGGTGAGAGGATCTCAGTTTCTATAGTACACATTACCGTGCTATGGGTGAGAGGATCTCAGTTTCTATAGTACACATTACCGTGCTATGGGTGAGAGGATCTCAGTTTCTATAGTACACATTACTGTGCTATAGGTGAGAGGATCTCAGTTTCTATAGTACACATTACTGTGCTATAGGTGAGAGGATCTCAGTTTCTACAGTACACATTACTGTGCTATGGGTGAGAGGATCTCAGTTTCTATAGTACACATTACTGTGCTATGGGTGAGAGGATCTCAGTTTCTATAGTACACATTACTGTGCTATAGGTGAGAGGATCTCAGTTTCTATAGTACACATTACCGTGCTATGGGTGAGAGGATCTCAGTTTCTATAGTACACATTACCGTGCTATGGGTGAGAGGATCTCAGTTTCTACAGTACACATTACTGTGCTATGGGTGAGAGGATCTCAGTTTCTATAGTACACATTACTGTGCTATAGGTGAGAGGATCTCAGTTTGTACAGTACACATTACTGTGCTATAGGTGAGAGGATCTCAGTTTCTATAGTACACATTACCGTGCTATGGGTGAGAGGATCTCAGTTTCTATAGTACACATTACCGTGCTATGGGTGAGAGGATCTCAGTTTCTATAGTACACATTACTGTGCTATAGGTGAGAGGATCTCAGTTTCTATAGTACACATTACCGTGCTATGGGTGAGAGGATCTCAGTTTCTACAGTACACATTACTGTGCTATGGGTGAGAGGATCTCAGTTTCTATAGTACACATTACTGTGCTATAGGTGAGAGGATCTCAGTTTCTATAGTACACATTACCGTGCTATAGGTGAGAGGATCTCAGTTTCTATAGTACACATTACCGTGCTATAGGTGAGAGGATCTCAGTTTCTACAGTACACATTACTGTGCTATGGGTGAGAGGATCTCAGTTTCTACAGTACACATTACTGTGCTATGGGTGAGAGGATCTCAGTTTCTACAGTACACATTACTGTGCTATGGGTGAGAGGATCTCAGTTTCTACAGTACACATTACTGTGCTATGGGTGAGAGGATCTCAGTTTCTATAGTACACATTACTGTGCTATGGGTGAGAGGATCTCAGTTTCTACAGTACACATTACTGTGCTATGGGTGAGAGGATCTCAGTTTCTATAGTACACATTACCGTGCTATGGGTGAGAGGATCTCAGTTTCTATAGTACACATTACCGTGCTATGGGTGAGAGGATCTCAGTTTCTACAGTACACATTACCGTGCTATGGGTGAGAGGATCTCAGTTTCTACAGTACACATTACCGTGCTATGGGTGAGAGGATCTCAGTTTCTATAGTACACATTACCGTGCTATGGGTGAGAGGATCTCAGTTTCTACAGTACACATTACCGTGCTATAGGTGAGAGGATCTCAGTTTCTATAGTACACATTACCGTGCTATAGGTGAGAGGATCTCAGTTTCTATAGTACACATTACCGTGCTATAGGTGAGAGGATCTCAGTTTCTATAGTACACATTACCGTGCTATAGGTGAGAGGATCTCAGTTTCTATAGTACACATTACCGTGCTATGGGTGAGAGGATCTCAGTTTCTATAGTACACATTACCGTGCTATGGGTGAGAGGATCTCAGTTTCTATAGTACACATTACCGTGCTATAGGTGAGAGGATCTCAGTTTCTACAGTACACATTACTGTGCTGTGGGTGAGAGGATCTCAGTTTCTATAGTACACATTACCGTGCTATGGGTGAGAGGATCTCAGTTTCTATAGTACACATTACCGTGCTATGGGTGAGAGGATCTCAGTTTCTATAGTACACATTACCGTGCTATGGGTGAGAGGATCTCAGTTTCTACAGTACACATTACTGTGCTATGGGTGAGAGGATCTCAGTTTCTACAGTACACATTACTGTGCTATGGGTGAGAGGATCTCAGTTTCTACAGTACACATAACTGTGCTATGGGTGAGAGGATCTCAGTTTCTATAGTACACATTACTGTGCTATGGGTGAGAGGATCTCAGTTTCTACAGTACACATTACTGTGCTATGGGTGAGAGGATCTCAGTTTCTACAGTACACATTACTGTGCTATGGGTGAGAGGATCTCAGTTTCTATAGTACACATTACCGTGCTATGGGTGAGAGGATCTCAGTTTCTACAGTACACATTACTGTGCTATGGGTGAGAGGATCTCAGTTTCTACAGTACACATTACTGTGCTATGGGTGAGAGGATCTCAGTTTCTACAGTACACATTACTGTGCTATCGGTGAGAGGATCTCAGTTTCTACAGTACACATTACTGTGCTATGGGTGAGAGGATCTCAGTTTCTACAGTACACATTACTGTGCTATGGGTGAGAGGATCTCAGTTTCTATAGTACACATTACTGTGCTATAGGTGAGAGGATCTCAGTTTCTATAGTACACATTACCATGCTATAGGTGAGAGGATCTCAGTTTCTATAGTACACATTACCGTGCTATAGGTGAGAGGATCTCAGTTTCTATAGTACACATTACCGTGCTATGGGTGAGAGGATCTCAGTTTCTATAGTACATATTACCGTGCTATAGGTGAGAGGATCTCAGTTTCTATAGTACACATTACTGTGCTATAGGTGAGAGGATCTCAGTTTCTATAGTACACATTACCGTGCTATGGGTGAGAGGATCTCAGTTTCTATAGTACACATTACCGTGCTATAGGTGAGAGGATCTCAGTTTCTACAGTACACATTACTGTGCTATGGGTGAGAGGATCTCAGTTTCTATAGTACACATTACTGTGCTATAAGTGAGAGGATCTCAGTTTCTACAGTACACATTACTGTGCTATAGGTGAGAGGATCTCAGTTTCTACAGTACACATTACTGTGCTATAGGTGAGAGGATCTCAGTTTCTATAGTACACATTACCATGCTATGGGTGAGAGGATCTCAGTTTCTACAGTACACATTACTGTGCTATGGGTGAGAGGATCTCAGTTTCTACAGTACACATTACTGTGCTATGGGTGAGAGGATCTCAGTTTCTATAGTACACATTACTGTGCTATAGGTGAGAGGATCTCAGTTTCTACAGTACACATTACTGTGCTATAGGTGAGAGGATCTCAGTTTCTACAGTACACATTACCGTGCTATAGGTGAGAGGATCTCAGTTTCTACAGTACACATTACTGTGCTATAGGTGAGAGGATCTCAGTTTCTACAGTACACATTACCGTGCTATGGGTGAGAGGATCTCAGTTTCTATAGTACACATTACTGTGCTATGGGTGAGAGGATCTCAGTTTCTACAGTACACATTACTGTGCTATGGGTGAGAGGATCTCAGTTTCTACAGTACACATTACTGTGCTATGGGTGAGAGGATCTCAGTTTCTATAGTACACATTACTGTGCTATAGGTGAGAGGATCTCAGTTTCTACAGTACACATTACTGTGCTATGGGTGAGAGGATCTCAGTTTCTACAGTACACATTACTGTGCTATAGGTGAGAGGATCTCAGTTTCTACAGTACACATTACTGTGCTATGGGTGAGAGGATCTCAGTTTCTATAGTGCACATTACCGTGCTATGGGTGAGAGGATCTCAGTTTCTACAGTACACATTACCGTGCTATGGGTGAGAGGATCTCAGTTTCTATAGTACACATTACTGTGCTATAGGTGAGAGGATCTCAGTTTCTACAGTACACATTACTGTGCTATGGGTGAGAGGATCTCAGTTTCTATAGTACACATTACTGTGCTATAGGTGAGAGGATCTCAGTTTCTACAGTACACATTACCGTGCTATGGGTGAGAGGATCTCAGTTTCTACAGTACACATTACTGTGCTATAGGTGAGAGGATCTCAGTTTCTATAGTACACATTACTGTGCTATAGGTGGGAGGATCTCAGTTTCTATAGTACACATTACCGTGCTATGGGTGAGAGGATCTCAGTTTCTACAGTACACATTACCGTGCTATGGGTGAGAGGATCTCAGTTTCTATAGTACACATTACCGTGCTATGGGTGAGAGGATCTCAGTTTCTATAGTACACATTACCGTGCTATGGGTGAGAGGATCTCAGTTTCTACAGTACACATTACCGTGCTATGGGTGAGAGGATCTCAGTTTCTATAGTACACATTACCGTGCTATGGGTGAGAGGATCTCAGTTTCTATAGTACACATTACTGTGCTATGGGTGAGAGGATCTCAGTTTCTACAGTACACATTACTGTGCTATGGGTGAGAGGATCTCAGTTTCTATAGTACACATTACTGTGCTATAGGTGAGAGGATCTCAGTTTCTACAGTACACATTACTGTGCTATAGGTGAGAGGATCTCAGTTTCTACAGTACACATTACTGTGCTATAGGTGAGAGGATCTCAGTTTCTACAGCACACATTACTGTGCTATGGGTGAGAGGATCTCAGTTTCTACAGTACACATTACTGTGCTATGGGTGAGAGGATCTCAGTTTCTATAGTACACATTACCGTGCTATGGGTGAGAGGATCTCAGTTTCTACAGTACACATTACTGTGCTATGGGTGAGAGGATCTCAGTTTCTACAGTACACATTACTGTGCTATGGGTGAGAGGATCTCAGTTTCTATAGTACACATTACTGTGCTATGGGTGAGAGGATCTCAGTTTCTACAGTACACATTACTGTGCTATGGGTGAGAGGATCTCAGTTTCTATAGTACACATTACCGTGCTATGGGTGAGAGGATCTCAGTTTCTACAGTACACATTACTGTGCTATGGGTGAGAGGATCTCAGTTTCTACAGTGCACATTACTGTGCTATGGGTGAGAGGATCTCAGTTTCTATAGTACACATTACCGTGCTATGGGTGAGAGGATCTCAGTTTCTATAGTACACATTACAGTGCTATGGGTGAGAGGATCTCGGTTTCTATAGTACACATTACTGTGCTATAGGTGAGAGGATCTCAGTTTCTATAGTACACATTACCGTGCTATAGGTGAGAGGATCTCAGTTTCTATAGTACACATTACCGTGCTATAGGTGAGAGGATCTCAGTTTCTATAGTACACATTACTGTGCTATAGGTGAGAGGATCTCAGTTTCTATAGTACACATTACTGTGCTATGGGTGAGATGATCTCAGTTTCTACAGTACACATTACTGTGCTATAGGTGAGAGGATCTCAGTTTCTATAGTACACATTACTGTGCTATGGGTGAGATGATCTCAGTTTCTACAGTACACATTACTGTGCTATGGGTGAGATGATCTCAGTTTCTATAGTACACATTACTGTGCTATAGGTGAGAGGATCTCAGTTTCTACAGTACACATTACCGTGCTATAGGTGAGAGGATCTCAGTTTCTACAGTACACATTACTGTGCTATGGGTGAGAGGATCTCAGTTTCTACAGTACACATTACTGTGCTATGGGTGAGAGGATCTCAGTTTCTACAGTACACATTACTGTGCTATAGGTGAGAGGATCTCAGTTTCTATAGTACACATAACTGTGCTATGGGTGAGAGGATCTCAGTTTCTATAGTACACATTACTGTGCTATGGGTGAGAGGATCTCAGTTTCTACAGTACACATTACTGTGCTATGGGTGAGAGGATCTCAGTTTCTACAGTACACATTACTGTGCTATGGGTGAGAGGATCTCAGTTTCTATAGTACACATTACCGTGCTATGGGTGAGAGGATCTCAGTTTCTACAGTACACATTACTGTGCTATGGGTGAGAGGATCTCAGTTTCTACAGTACACATTACCGTGCTATAGGTGAGAGGATCTCAGTTTCTACAGTACACATTACTGTGCTATAGGTGAGAGGATCTCAGTTTCTACAGTACACATTACTGTGCTATGGGTGAGAGGATCTCAGTTTCTATAGTACACATTACTGTGCTATAGGTGAGAGGATCTCAGTTTCTACAGTACACATTACCGTGCTATGGGTGAGAGGATCTCAGTTTCTTTAGTACACATTACTGTGCTATAGGTGAGAGGATCTCAGTTTCTACAGTACACATTACTGTGCTATGGGTGAGAGGATCTCAGTTTCTATAGTACACATTACCGTGCTATGGGTGAGAGGATCTCAGTTTCTACAGTACACATTACTGTGCTATAGGTGGGAGGATCTCAGTTTCTATAGTACACATTACTGTGCTATGGGTGAGAGGATCTCAGTTTCTATAGTACACATTACCGTGCTATGGGTGAGAGGATCTCAGTTTCTACAGTACACATTACTGTGCTATGGGTTAGAGGATCTCAGTTTCTACAGTACACATTACTGTGCTATGGGTGAGAGGATCTCAGTTTCTATAGTACACATTACCGTGCTATGGGTGAGAGGATCTCAGTTTCTACAGTACACATTACTGTGCTATAGGTGAGAGGATCTCAGTTTCTATAGCACACATTACCGTGCTATGGGTGAGAGGATCTCAGTTTCTATAGTACACATTACCGTGCTATGGGTGAGAGGATCTCAGTTTCTATAGTACACATTACCGTGCTATAGGTGAGAGGATCTCAGTTTCTATAGTACACATTACCGTGCTATGGGTGAGAGGATCTCAGTTTCTACAGTACACACTACTGTGCTATGGGTGAGAGGATCTCAGTTTCTACAGTACACATTACTGTGCTATGGGTGAGAGGATCTCAGTTTCTACAGTACACATTACCGTGCTATAGGTGAGAGGATCTCAGTTTCTACAGTACACATTACTGTGCTATAGGTGAGAGGATCTCAGTTTCTACAGTGCACATTACTGTGCTATGGGTGAGAGGATCTCAGTTTCTATAGTACACATTACTGTGCTATAGGTGAGAAGATCTCAGTTTCTATAGTACACATTACCATGCTATAGGTGAGAGGATCTCAGTTTCTACAGTACACATTACCGTGCTATGGGTGAGAGGATCTCAGTTTCTATAGTACACATTACTGTGCTATAGGTGAGAGGATCTCAGTTTCTACAGTACACATTACTGTGCTATGGGTGAGAGGATCTCAGTTTCTACAGTACACATTACCGTGCTATAGGTGAGAGGATCTCAGTTTCTACAGTACACATTACTGTGCTATGGGTGAGAGGATCTCAGTTTCTACAGTACACATTTCTGTGCTATGGGTGAGAGGATCTCAGTTTCTACAGTACACATTACTGTGCTATGGGTGAGAGGATCTCAGTTTCTACAGTACACATTACCGTGCTGTAGGTGAGAGGATCTCAGTTTCTACAGTACACATTACTGTGCTATGGGTGAGAGGATCTCAGTTTCTACAGTACACATTACCGTGCTATGGGTGAGAGGATCTCAGTTTCTACAGTACACATTACTGTGCTATGGGTGAGAGGATCTCAGTTTCTATAGTACACATTACTGTGCTATGGGTGAGAGGATCTCAGTTTCTACAGTACACATTACCGTGCTATAGGTGAGAGGATCTCAGTTTCTACAGTACACATTACTGTGCTATAGGTGAGAGGATCTCAGTTTCTACAGTACACATTACTGTGCTATAGGTGAGAGGATCTCAGTTTCTACAGTACACATTACCGTGCTATAGGTGATAAGATCTCAGTTTCTGCAGTACACATTACCGTGCTATAGGTGAGAGGATCTCAGTTTCTACAGTACACATTACCGTGCTATAGGTGAGAGGATCTCAGTTTCTACAGTACACATTACTGTGCTATGGGTGAGAGGATCTCAGTTTCTACAGTACACATTACCGCGCTATGGGTGAGAGGATCTCAGTTTCTATAGTACACATTACTGTGCTATGGGTGAGAGGATCTCAGTTTCTATAGTACACATTACCGTGCTATAGGTGAGAGGATCTCAGTTTCTACAGTACACATTACTGTGCTATGGGTGAGAGGATCTCAGTTTCTATAGTACACATTACTGTGCTATAAGTGAGAGGATCTCAGTTTCTACAGTACACATTACTGTGCTATAGGTGAGAGGATCTCAGTTTCTACAGTACACATTACTGTGCTATAGGTGAGAGGATCTCAGTTTCTATAGTACACATTACCATGCTATGGGTGAGAGGATCTCAGTTTCTACAGTACACATTACTGTGCTATGGGTGAGAGGATCTCAGTTTCTACAGTACACATTACTGTGCTATGGGTGAGAGGATCTCAGTTTCTATAGTACACATTACTGTGCTATAGGTGAGAGGATCTCAGTTTCTACAGTACACATTACTGTGCTATAGGTGAGAGGATCTCAGTTTCTACAGTACACATTACCGTGCTATAGGTGAGAGGATCTCAGTTTCTACAGTACACATTACTGTGCTATAGGTGAGAGGATCTCAGTTTCTACAGTACACATTACCGTGCTCTGGGTGAGAGGATCTCAGTTTCTACAGTACACATTACTGTGCTATGGGTGAGAGGATCTCAGTTTCTACAGTACACATTACTGTGCTATGGGTGAGAGGATCTCAGTTTCTATAGTACACATTACCGTGCTATGGGTGAGAGGATCTCAGTTTCTGCAGTACACATTACCGTGCTATGGGTGAGAGGATCTCAGTTTCTATAGTACACATTACTGTGCTATAGGTGAGAGGATCTCAGTTTCTACAGTACACATTACTGTGCTATGGGTGAGAGGATCTCAGTTTCTATAGTACACATTACTGTGCTATAGGTGAGAGGATCTCAGTTTCTACAGTACACATTACCGTGCTATGGGTGAGAGGATCTCAGTTTCTACAGTACACATTACTGTGCTATAGGTGAGAGGATCTCAGTTTCTATAGTACACATTACTGTGCTATAGGTGGGAGGATCTCAGTTTCTATAGTACACATTACCGTGCTATGGGTGAGAGGATCTCAGTTTCTACAGTACACATTACCGTGCTATGGGTGAGAGGATCTCAGTTTCTATAGTACACATTACCGTGCTATGGGTGAGAGGATCTCAGTTTCTATAGTACACATTACCGTGCTATGGGTGAGAGGATCTCAGTTTCTACAGTACACATTACCGTGCTATGGGTGAGAGGATCTCAGTTTCTATAGTACACATTACTGTGCTATAGGTGAGAGGATCTCAGTTTCTACAGTACACATTACTGTGCTATAGGTGAGAGGATCTCAGTTTCTACAGTACACATTACTGTGCTATAGGTGAGAGGATCTCAGTTTCTACAGCACACATTACTGTGCTATGGGTGAGAGGATCTCAGTTTCTACAGTACACATTACTGTGCTATGGGTGAGAGGATCTCAGTTTCTATAGTACACATTACCGTGCTATGGGTGAGAGGATCTCAGTTTCTACAGTACACATTACTGTGCTATGGGTGAGAGGATCTCAGTTTCTACAGTACACATTACTGTGCTATGGGTGAGAGGATCTCAGTTTCTATAGTACACATTACTGTGCTATGGGTGAGAGGATCTCAGTTTCTACAGTACACATTACTGTGCTATGGGTGAGAGGATCTCAGTTTCTATAGTACACATTACCGTGCTATGGGTGAGAGGATCTCAGTTTCTACAGTACACATTACTGTGCTATGGGTGAGAGGATCTCAGTTTCTACAGTGCACATTACTGTGCTATGGGTGAGAGGATCTCAGTTTCTATAGTACACATTACCGTGCTATGGGTGAGAGGATCTCAGTTTCTATAGTACACATTACAGTGCTATGGGTGAGAGGATCTCGGTTTCTATAGTACACATTACCGTGCTATGGGTGAGAGGATCTCAGTTTCTATAGTACACATTACCGTGCTATGGGTGAGAGGATCTCAGTTTCTATAGTACACATTACTGTGCTATGGGTGAGATGATCTCAGTTTCTACAGTACACATTACTGTGCTATGGGTGAGATGATCTCAGTTTCTATAGTACACATTACTGTGCTATAGGTGAGAGGATCTCAGTTTCTACAGTACACATTACCGTGCTATAGGTGAGAGGATCTCAGTTTCTACAGTACACATTACTGTGCTATGGGTGAGAGGATCTCAGTTTCTACAGTACACATTACTGTGCTATGGGTGAGAGGATCTCAGTTTCTACAGTACACATTACTGTGCTATAGGTGAGAGGATCTCAGTTTCTATAGTACACATAACTGTGCTATGGGTGAGAGGATCTCAGTTTCTATAGTACACATTACTGTGCTATGGGTGAGAGGATCTCAGTTTCTACAGTACACATTACTGTGCTATGGGTGAGAGGATCTCAGTTTCTACAGTACACATTACTGTGCTATGGGTGAGAGGATCTCAGTTTCTATAGTACACATTACCGTGCTATGGGTGAGAGGATCTCAGTTTCTACAGTACACATTACTGTGCTATGGGTGAGAGGATCTCAGTTTCTACAGTACACATTACCGTGCTATAGGTGAGAGGATCTCAGTTTCTACAGTACACATTACTGTGCTATAGGTGAGAGGATCTCAGTTTCTACAGTACACATTACTGTGCTATGGGTGAGAGGATCTCAGTTTCTATAGTACACATTACTGTGCTATAGGTGAGAGGATCTCAGTTTCTACAGTACACATTACCGTGCTATGGGTGAGAGGATCTCAGTTTCTACAGTACACATTACCGTGCTATGGGTGAGAGGATCTCAGTTTCTACAGTACACATTACTGTGCTATAGGTGGGAGGATCTCAGTTTCTATAGTACACATTACTGTGCTATGGGTGAGAGGATCTTAGTTTCTATAGTACACATTACCGTGCTATGGGTGAGAGGATCTCAGTTTCTACAGTACACATTACTGTGCTATGGGTTAGAGGATCTCAGTTTCTACAGTACACATTACTGTGCTATGGGTGAGAGGATCTCAGTTTCTATAGTACACATTACCGTGCTATGGGTGAGAGGATCTCAGTTTCTACAGTACACATTACTGTGCTATAGGTGAGAGGATCTCAGTTTCTATAGCACACATTACCGTGCTATGGGTGAGAGGATCTCAGTTTCTATAGTACACATTACCGTGCTATGGGTGAGAGGATCTCAGTTTCTATAGTACACATTACCGTGCTATAGGTGAGAGGATCTCAGTTTCTATAGTACACATTACCGTGCTATGGGTGAGAGGATCTCAGTTTCTACAGTACACACTACTGTGCTATGGGTGAGAGGATCTCAGTTTCTACAGTACACATTACTGTGCTATGGGTGAGAGGATCTCAGTTTCTACAGTACACATTACCGTGCTATAGGTGAGAGGATCTCAGTTTCTACAGTACACATTACTGTGCTATAGGTGAGAGGATCTCAGTTTCTACAGTGCACATTACTGTGCTATGGGTGAGAGGATCTCAGTTTCTATAGTACACATTACTGTGCTATAGGTGAGAAGATCTCAGTTTCTATAGTACACATTACCATGCTATAGGTGAGAGGATCTCAGTTTCTACAGTACACATTACCGTGCTATGGGTGAGAGGATCTCAGTTTCTATAGTACACATTACTGTGCTATAGGTGAGAGGATCTCAGTTTCTACAGTACACATTACTGTGCTATGGGTGAGAGGATCTCAGTTTCTACAGTACACATTACCGTGCTATAGGTGAGAGGATCTCAGTTTCTACAGTACACATTACTGTGCTATGGGTGAGAGGATCTCAGTTTCTACAGTACACATTACTGTGCTATGGGTGAGAGGATCTCAGTTTCTACAGTACACATTACTGTGCTATGGGTGAGAGGATCTCAGTTTCTACAGTACACATTACCGTGCTGTAGGTGAGAGGATCTCAGTTTCTACAGTACACATTACTGTGCTATGGGTGAGAGGATCTCAGTTTCTACAGTACACATTACCGTGCTATGGGTGAGAGGATCTCAGTTTCTACAGTACACATTACTGTGCTATGGGTGAGAGGATCTCAGTTTCTATAGTACACATTACTGTGCTATGGGTGAGAGGATCTCAGTTTCTACAGTACACATTACCGTGCTATAGGTGAGAGGATCTCAGTTTCTACAGTACACATTACTGTGCTATAGGTGAGAGGATCTCAGTTTCTACAGTACACATTACTGTGCTATAGGTGAGAGGATCTCAGTTTCTACAGTACACATTACCGTGCTATAGGTGATAGGATCTCAGTTTCTGCAGTACACATTACCGTGCTATAGGTGAGAGGATCTCAGTTTCTACAGTACACATTACCGTGCTATAGGTGAGAGGATCTCAGTTTCTACAGTACACATTACTGTGCTATGGGTGAGAGGATCTCAGTTTCTACAGTACACATTACTGTGCTATGGGTGAGAGGATCTCAGTTTCTACAGTACACATTACTGTGCTATGGGTGAGAGGATCTCAGTTTCTACAGTACACATTACCGTGCTATGGGTGAGAGGATCTCAGTTTCTACAGTACACATTACTGTGCTATGGGTGAGAGGATCTCAGTTTCTACAGCACACATTACTGTGCTATGGGTGAGAGGATCTCAGTTTCTACAGTACACATTACTGTGCTATGGGTGAGAGGATCTCAGTTTCTATAGTACACATTACCGTGCTATGGGTGAGAGGATCTCAGTTTCTACAGTACACATTACTGTGCTATGGGTGAGAGGATCTCAGTTTCTACAGTACACATTACTGTGCTATGGGTGAGAGGATCTCAGTTTCTATAGTACACATTACTGTGCTATGGGTGAGAGGATCTCAGTTTCTACAGTACACATTACTGTGCTATGGGTGAGAGGATCTCAGTTTCTATAGTACACATTACCGTGCTATGGGTGAGAGGATCTCAGTTTCTACAGTACACATTACTGTGCTATGGGTGAGAGGATCTCAGTTTCTACAGTGCACATTACTGTGCTATGGGTGAGAGGATCTCAGTTTCTATAGTACACATTACCGTGCTATGGGTGAGAGGATCTCAGTTTCTATAGTACACATTACAGTGCTATGGGTGAGAGGATCTCGGTTTCTATAGTACACATTACCGTGCTATGGGTGAGAGGATCTCAGTTTCTATAGTACACATTACCGTGCTATGGGTGAGAGGATCTCAGTTTCTATAGTACACATTACTGTGCTATGGGTGAGATGATCTCAGTTTCTACAGTACACATTACTGTGCTATGGGTGAGATGATCTCAGTTTCTATAGTACACATTACTGTGCTATAGGTGAGAGGATCTCAGTTTCTACAGTACACATTACCGTGCTATAGGTGAGAGGATCTCAGTTTCTACAGTACACATTACTGTGCTATGGGTGAGAGGATCTCAGTTTCTACAGTACACATTACTGTGCTATGGGTGAGAGGATCTCAGTTTCTACAGTACACATTACTGTGCTATAGGTGAGAGGATCTCAGTTTCTATAGTACACATAACTGTGCTATGGGTGAGAGGATCTCAGTTTCTATAGTACACATTACTGTGCTATGGGTGAGAGGATCTCAGTTTCTACAGTACACATTACTGTGCTATGGGTGAGAGGATCTCAGTTTCTACAGTACACATTACTGTGCTATGGGTGAGAGGATCTCAGTTTCTATAGTACACATTACCGTGCTATGGGTGAGAGGATCTCAGTTTCTACAGTACACATTACTGTGCTATGGGTGAGAGGATCTCAGTTTCTACAGTACACATTACCGTGCTATAGGTGAGAGGATCTCAGTTTCTACAGTACACATTACTGTGCTATAGGTGAGAGGATCTCAGTTTCTACAGTACACATTACTGTGCTATGGGTGAGAGGATCTCAGTTTCTATAGTACACATTACTGTGCTATAGGTGAGAGGATCTCAGTTTCTACAGTACACATTACCGTGCTATGGGTGAGAGGATCTCAGTTTCTACAGTACACATTACCGTGCTATGGGTGAGAGGATCTCAGTTTCTACAGTACACATTACTGTGCTATAGGTGGGAGGATCTCAGTTTCTATAGTACACATTACTGTGCTATGGGTGAGAGGATCTTAGTTTCTATAGTACACATTACCGTGCTATGGGTGAGAGGATCTCAGTTTCTACAGTACACATTACTGTGCTATGGGTTAGAGGATCTCAGTTTCTACAGTACACATTACTGTGCTATGGGTGAGAGGATCTCAGTTTCTATAGTACACATTACCGTGCTATGGGTGAGAGGATCTCAGTTTCTACAGTACACATTACTGTGCTATAGGTGAGAGGATCTCAGTTTCTATAGCACACATTACCGTGCTATGGGTGAGAGGATCTCAGTTTCTATAGTACACATTACCGTGCTATGGGTGAGAGGATCTCAGTTTCTATAGTACACATTACCGTGCTATAGGTGAGAGGATCTCAGTTTCTATAGTACACATTACCGTGCTATGGGTGAGAGGATCTCAGTTTCTACAGTACACACTACTGTGCTATGGGTGAGAGGATCTCAGTTTCTACAGTACACATTACTGTGCTATGGGTGAGAGGATCTCAGTTTCTACAGTACACATTACCGTGCTATAGGTGAGAGGATCTCAGTTTCTACAGTACACATTACTGTGCTATAGGTGAGAGGATCTCAGTTTCTACAGTGCACATTACTGTGCTATGGGTGAGAGGATCTCAGTTTCTATAGTACACATTACTGTGCTATAGGTGAGAAGATCTCAGTTTCTATAGTACACATTACCATGCTATAGGTGAGAGGATCTCAGTTTCTACAGTACACATTACCGTGCTATGGGTGAGAGGATCTCAGTTTCTATAGTACACATTACTGTGCTATAGGTGAGAGGATCTCAGTTTCTACAGTACACATTACTGTGCTATGGGTGAGAGGATCTCAGTTTCTACAGTACACATTACCGTGCTATAGGTGAGAGGATCTCAGTTTCTACAGTACACATTACTGTGCTATGGGTGAGAGGATCTCAGTTTCTACAGTACACATTACTGTGCTATGGGTGAGAGGATCTCAGTTTCTACAGTACACATTACTGTGCTATGGGTGAGAGGATCTCAGTTTCTACAGTACACATTACCGTGCTGTAGGTGAGAGGATCTCAGTTTCTACAGTACACATTACTGTGCTATGGGTGAGAGGATCTCAGTTTCTACAGTACACATTACCGTGCTATGGGTGAGAGGATCTCAGTTTCTACAGTACACATTACTGTGCTATGGGTGAGAGGATCTCAGTTTCTATAGTACACATTACTGTGCTATGGGTGAGAGGATCTCAGTTTCTACAGTACACATTACCGTGCTATAGGTGAGAGGATCTCAGTTTCTACAGTACACATTACTGTGCTATAGGTGAGAGGATCTCAGTTTCTACAGTACACATTACTGTGCTATAGGTGAGAGGATCTCAGTTTCTACAGTACACATTACCGTGCTATAGGTGATAGGATCTCAGTTTCTGCAGTACACATTACCGTGCTATAGGTGAGAGGATCTCAGTTTCTACAGTACACATTACCGTGCTATAGGTGAGAGGATCTCAGTTTCTACAGTACACATTACTGTGCTATGGGTGAGAGGATCTCAGTTTCTACAGTACACATTACTGTGCTATGGGTGAGAGGATCTCAGTTTCTACAGTACACATTACTGTGCTATGGGTGAGAGGATCTCAGTTTCTACAGTACACATTACCGTGCTATAGGTGAGAGGATCTCAGTTTCTACAGTACACATTACTGTGCTATGGGTGAGAGGATCTCAGTTTCTACAGTACACATTACTGTGCTATGGGTGAGAGGATCTCAGTTTCTACAGTACACATTACCGTGCTATGGGTGAGAGGATCTCAGTTTCTACAGTACACATTACTGTGCTATGGGTGAGAGGATCTCAGTTTCTATAGTACACATTACCGTGCTATGGGTGAGAGGATCTCAGTTTCTATAGTACACATTACCGTGCTATGGGTGAGAGGATCTCAGTTTCTACAGTACACATTACCGTGCTATGGGTGAGAGGATCTCAGTTTCTACAGTACACATTACCGTGCTATGGGTGAGAGGATCTCAGTTTCTATAGTACACATTACCGTGCTATGGGTGAGAGGATCTCAGTTTCTATAGTACACATTACTGTGCTATAGGTGAGAGGATCTCAGTTTCTACAGTGCACATTACTGTGCTATGGGTGAGAGGATCTCAGTTTCTATAGTACACATTACTGTGCTATAGGTGAGAAGATCTCAGTTTCTATAGTACACATTACCATGCTATAGGTGAGAGGATCTCAGTTTCTACAGTACACATTACCGTGCTATGGGTGAGAGGATCTCAGTTTCTATAGTACACATTACTGTGCTATGGGTGAGAGGATCTCAGTTTCTATAGTACACATTACCGTGCTATAGGTGTGAGGATCTCAGTTTCTACAGTACACATTACCGTGCTATGGGTGAGAGGATCTCAGTTTCTATAGTACACATTACCGTGCTATGGGTGAGAGGATCTCAGTTTCTATAGTACACATTACTGTGCTATGGGTGAGAGGATCTCAGTTTCTACAGTACACATTACCGTGCTATGGGTGAGAGGATCTCAGTTTCTACAGTACACATTACTGTGCTATGGGTGAGAGGATCTCAGTTTCTACAGTACACATTACCGTGCTATGGGTGAGAGGATCTCAGTTTCTATAGTACACATTACTGTGCTATAGGTGAGAGGATCTCAGTTTCTACAGTACACATTACCGTGCTATGGGTGAGAGGATCTCAGTTTCTATAGTACACATTACTGTGCTATGGGTGAGAGGATCTCAGTTTCTACAGTACACATTACTGTGCTATGGGTGAGAGGATCTCGGTTTCTATAGTACACATTACCGTGCTATGGGTGAGAGGATCTCAGTTTCTATAGTACACATTACCGTGCTATGGGTGAGAGGATCTCAGTTTCTACAGTACACATTACTGTGCTATGGGTGAGAGGATCTCAGTTTCTACAGTACACATTACGGTGCTATAGGTGAGAGGATCTCAGTTTCTATAGTACACATTACCGTGCTATAGGTGAGAGGATCTCAGTTTCTACAGTACACATTACCGTGCTATAGGTGAGAGGATCTCAGTTTCTACAGTACACATTACCGTGCTATAGGTGAGAGGATCTCAGTTTCTACAGTACACATTACTGTGCTATAGGTGAGAGGATCTCGGTTTCTATAGTACACATTACCGTGCTATAGGTGAGAGGATCTCAGTTTCTACAGTACACATTACTGTGCTATAGGTGAGAGGATCTCAGTTTCTACAGTACACATTACTGTGCTATGGGTGTGAGGATCTCAGTTTCTACAGTACACATTACCGTGCTATAGGTGAGAGGATCTCAGTTTCTATAGTACACATTACCGTGCTATAGGTGAGAGGATCTCAGTTTCTACAGTACACATTACTGTGCTATAGGTGAGAGGATCTCAGTTTCTACAGTACACATTACCGTGCTACAAGTGAGAGGATCTCAGTTTCTACAGTACACATTACTGTGCTATAGGTGAGAGGATCTCAGTTTCTACAGTACACATTACCGTGCTATGGGTGAGAGGATCTCAGTTTCTATAGTACACATTACCGTGCTATAGGTGAGAGGATCTCAGTTTCTATAGTACACATTACCGTGCTATGGGTGAGAGGATCTCAGTTTCTACAGTACACATTACTGTGCTATGGGTGAGAGGATCTCAGTTTCTACAGTACACATTACCGTGCTATAGGTGAGAGGATCTCAGTTTCTACAGTACACATTACCGTGCTATAGGTGAGAGGATCTCAGTTTCTACAGTACACATTACCGTGCTATGGGTGAGAGGATCTCAGTTTCTATAGTACACATTACCGTGCTATAGGTGAGAGGATCTCAGTTTCTATAGTACACATTACTGTGCTATAGGTGAGAGGATCTCAGTTTCTATAGTACACATTACCGTGCTATGGGTGAGAGGATCTCAGTTTCTATAGTACACATTACTGTGCTATAGGTGAGAGGATCTCAGTTTCTATAGTACACATTACTGTGCTATAGGTGAGAGGATCTCAGTTTCTATAGTACACATTACTGTGCTATAGGTGAGAGGATCTCAGTTTCTATAGTACACATTACTGTGCTATAGGTGAGAGGATCTCAGTTTCTATAGTACACATTACTGTGCTATAGGTGAGAGGATCTCAGTTTCTACAGTACACATTAGTGTGCTATGGGTGAGAGGATCTCAGTTTCTACAGTACACATTACTGTGCTATGGGTGAGAGGATCTCAGTTTCTACAGTACACATTACTGTGCTATGGGTGAGAGGATCTCAGTTTCTATAGTACACATTACCGTGCTATGGGTGAGAGGATCTCAGTTTCTACAGTACACATTACTGTGCTATGGGTGAGAGGATCTCAGTTTCTACAGTACACATTACCGTGCTATAGGTGAGAGGATCTCAGTTTCTACAGTACACATTACTGTGCTATAGGTGAGAGGATCTCAGTTTCTACAGTACACATTACTGTGCTATGGGTGAGATGATCTCAGTTTCTATAGTACACATTACTGTGCTATAGGTGAGAGGATCTCAGTTTCTACAGTACACATTACTGTGCTATAGGTGAGAGGATCTCAGTTTCTACAGTACACATTACCGTGCTATAGGTGAGAGGATCTCAGTTTCTACAGTACACATTACTGTGCTATGGGTGAGAGGATCTCAGTTTCTACAGTACACATTACTGTGCTATGGGTGAGAGGATCTCAGTTTCTATAGTACACATTACCGTGCTATGGGTGAGAGGATCTCAGTTTCTACAGTACACATTACTGTGCTATGGGTGAGAGGATCTCAGTTTCTACAGTACACATTACTGTGCTATAGGTGAGAGGATCTCAGTTTCTATAGTACACATTACCGTGCAATGGGTGAGAGGATCTCAGTTTCTACAGTACACATTACTGTACTATGGGTTAGAGGATCTCAGTTTCTACAGTACACATTACTGTGCTATGGGTGAGAGGATCTCAGTTTCTATAGTACACATTACCGTGCTATGGGTGAGAGGATCTCAGTTTCTACAGTACACATTACTGTGCTATAGGTGAGAGGATCTCAGTTTCTATAGTACACATTACCGTGCTATGGGTGAGAGGATCTCAGTTTCTATAGTACACATTACCGTGCTATGGGTGAGAGGATCTCAGTTTCTATAGTACACATTACCGTGCTATAGGTGAGAGGATCTCAGTTTCTATAGTACACATTACCGTGCTATGGGTGAGAGGATCTCAGTTTCTACAGTACACACTACTGTGCTATGGGTGAGAGGATCTCAGTTTCTACAGTACACATTACTGTGCTATGGGTGAGAGGATCTCAGTTTCTACAGTACACATTACCGTGCTGTAGGTGAGAGGATCTCAGTTTCTACAGTGCACATTACTGTGCTATGGGTGAGAGGATCTCAGTTTCTACAGTACACATTACTGTGCTATGGGTGAGAGGATCTCAGTTTCTACAGTACACATTACCGTGCTGTAGGTGAGAGGATCTCAGTTTCTACAGTGCACATTACTGTGCTATGGGTGAGAGGATCTCAGTTTCTACAGTACACATTACCGTGCTATAGGTGAGAGGATCTCAGTTTCTACAGTACACATTACCGTGCTATAGGTGAGAGGATCTCAGTTTCTACAGTACACATTACTGTGCTATGGGTGAGAGGATCTCAGTTTCTACAGTACACATTACTGTGCTATGGGTGAGAGGATCTCAGTTTCTACAGTACACATTACCGTGCTATATGTGAGAGGATCTCAGTTTCTACAGTACACATTACTGTGCTATGGGTGAGAGGATCTCAGTTTCTACAGTACACATTACTGTGCTATGGGTGAGAGGATCTCAGTTTCTACAGTACACATTACCGTGCTATGGGTGAGAGGATCTCAGTTTCTACAGTACACATTACTGTGCTATGGGTGAGAGGATCTCAGTTTCTACAGTACACATTACTGTGCTATGGGTGAGAGGATCTCAGTTTCTATAGTACACATTACTGTGCTATGGGTGAGAGGATCTTAGTTTCTATAGTACACATTACCGTGCTATGGGTGAGAGGATCTCAGTTTCTATAGTACACATTACCGTGCTATGGGTGAGAGGATCTCAGTTTCTACAGTACACATTACTGTGCTATGTGTGAGAGGATCTCAGTTTCTACAGTACACATTACCGTGCTATGGGTGAGAGGATCTCAGATTCTATAGTACACATTACCGTGCTATAGGTGAGAGGATCTCAGTTTCTATAGTGCACATTACTGTGCTATAGGTGAGAGGATCTCAGTTTCTATAGTACACATTACTGTGCTATAGGTGAGAGGATCTCAGTTTCTACAGTACACATTACCGTGCTATGGGTGAGAGGATCTCAGTTTCTACAGTACACATTACTGTGCTATAGGTGAGAGGATCTCAGTTTCTATAGTACACATTACCGTGCTATGGGTGAGAGGATCTCAGTTTCTATAGTACACATTACCGTGCTATAGGTGAGAGGATCTCAGATTCTATAGTACACATTACTGTGCTATAGGTGAGAGGATCTCAGTTTCTATAGTACACATTACCGTGCTATGGGTGAGAGGATCTCAGTTTCTACAGTACACATTACTGTGCTATAGGTGAGAGGATCTCAGTTTCTACAGTACACATTACCGTGCTATGGGTGAGAGGATCTCAGTTTCTACAGTACACATTACTGTGCTATGGGTGAGAGGATCTCAGTT
Source organism: Anabrus simplex (assembly GCF_040414725.1). Classification (NCBI taxonomy): domain Eukaryota; kingdom Metazoa; phylum Arthropoda; class Insecta; order Orthoptera; family Tettigoniidae; genus Anabrus; species Anabrus simplex. The sequence continues at coordinate 111,724,059 of NC_090279.1, read as the reverse complement.
TCTACAGTACACATTACTGTGCTATGGGTGAGAGGATCTCAGATTCTATAGTACACATTACCGTGCTATAGGTGAGAGGATCTCAGTTTCTACAGTACACATTACTGTGCTATAGGTGAGAGGATCTCAGTTTCTACAGTACACATTACCGTGCTATAGGTGAGAGGATCTCAGTTTCTACAGTACACATTACTGTGCTATGGGTGAGAGGATCTCAGTTTCTACAGTACACATTACTGTGCTATGGGTGAGAGGATCTCAGTTTCTACAGTACACATTACTGTGCTATAGGTGAGAGGATCTCAGTTTCTATAGTACACATAACTGTGCTATGGGTGAGAGGATCTCAGTTTCTATAGTACACATTACTGTGCTATGGGTGAGAGGATCTCAGTTTCTACAGTACACATTACTGTGCTATGGGTGAGAGGATCTCAGTTTCTACAGTACACATTACTGTGCTATGGGTGAGAGGATCTCAGTTTCTATAGTACACATTACCGTGCTATGGGTGAGAGGATCTCAGTTTCTACAGTACACATTACTGTGCTATGGGTGAGAGGATCTCAGTTTCTACAGTACACATTACCGTGCTATAGGTGAGAGGATCTCAGTTTCTACAGTACACATTACTGTGCTATAGGTGAGAGGATCTCAGTTTCTACAGTACACATTACTGTGCTATGGGTGAGAGGATCTCAGTTTCTATAGTACACATTACTGTGCTATAGGTGAGAGGATCTCAGTTTCTACAGTACACATTACTGTGCTATGGGTGAGAGGATCTCAGTTTCTATAGTACACATTACCGTGCTATGGGTGAGAGGACCTCAGTTTCTACAGTACACATTACTGTGCTATGGGTTAGAGGATCTCAGTTTCTACAGTACACATTACTGTGCTATGGGTGAGAGGATCTCAGTTTCTATAGTACACATTACCGTGCTATGGGTGAGAGGATCTCAGTTTCTACAGTACACATTACTGTGCTATGGGTTAGAGGATCTCAGTTTCTACAGTACACATTACTGTGCTATGGGTGAGAGGATCTCAGTTTCTACAGTACACATTACTGTGCTATGGGTGAGAGGATCTCAGTTTCTACAGTACACATTACCGTGCTATAGGTGAGAGGATCTCAGTTTCTACAGTACACATTACTGTGCTATAGGTGAGAGGATCTCAGTTTCTACAGTACACATTACTGTGCTATGGGTGAGAGGATCTCAGTTTCTATAGTACACATTACTGTGCTATAGGTGAGAGGATCTCAGTTTCTACAGTACACATTACTGTGCTATGGGTGAGAGGATCTCAGTTTCTATAGTACACATTACCGTGCTATGGGTGAGAGGACCTCAGTTTCTACAGTACACATTACTGTGCTATGGGTTAGAGGATCTCAGTTTCTACAGTACACATTACTGTGCTATGGGTGAGAGGATCTCAGTTTCTATAGTACACATTACCGTGCTATGGGTGAGAGGATCTCAGTTTCTACAGTACACATTACTGTGCTATGGGTTAGAGGATCTCAGTTTCTACAGTACACATTACTGTGCTATGGGTGAGAGGATCTCAGTTTCTATAGTACACATTACCGTGCTATGGGTGAGAGGATCTCAGTTTCTACAGTACACATTACTGTGCTATAGGTGAGAGGATCTCAGTTTCTATAGTACACATTACCGTGCTATGGGTGAGAGGATCTCAGTTTCTATAGTACACATTACCGTGCTATGGGTGAGAGGATCTCAGTTTCTATAGTACACATTACCGTGCTATAGGTGAGAGGATCTCAGTTTCTATAGTACACATTACCGTGCTATGGGTGAGAGGATCTCAGTTTCTACAGTACACACTACTGTGCTATGGGTGAGAGGATCTCAGTTTCTACAGTACACATTACTGTGCTATGGGTGAGAGGATCTCAGTTTCTACAGTACACATTACCGTGCTATAGGTGAGAGGATCTCAGTTTCTACAGTACACATTACTGTGCTATGGGTGAGAGGATCTCAGTTTCTACAGTACACATTACTGTGCTATGGGTGAGAGGATCTCAGTTTCTATAGTACACATTACTGTGCTATAGGTGAGAGGATCTCAGTTTCTACAGTACACATTACTGTGCTATGGGTGAGAGGATCTCAGTTTCTACAGTACACATTACTGTGCTATGGGTGAGAGGATCTCAGTTTCTACAGTACACATTACCGTGCTATAGGTGAGAGGATCTCAGTTTCTACAGTACACATTACTGTGCTATGGGTGAGAGGATCTCAGTTTCTACAGTACACATTACTGTGCTATGGGTGAGAGGATCTCAGTTTCTACAGTACACATTACTGTGCTATGGGTGAGAGGATCTCAGTTTCTACAGTACACATTACCGTGCTGTAGGTGAGAGGATCTCAGTTTCTACAGTACACATTACTGTGCTATGGGTGAGAGGATCTCAGTTTCTACAGTACACATTACCGTGCTATGGGTGAGAGGATCTCAGTTTCTACAGTACACATTACTGTGCTATGGGTGAGAGGATCTCAGTTTCTATAGTACACATTACTGTGCTATGGGTGAGAGGATCTCAGTTTCTACAGTACACATTACCGTGCTATAGGTGAGAGGATCTCAGTTTCTACAGTACACATTACTGTGCTATAGGTGAGAGGATCTCAGTTTCTACAGTACACATTACTGTGCTATAGGTGAGAGGATCTCAGTTTCTACAGTACACATTACCGTGCTATAGGTGATAGGATCTCAGTTTCTGCAGTACACATTACCGTGCTATAGGTGAGAGGATCTCAGTTTCTACAGTACACATTACCGTGCTATAGGTGAGAGGATCTCAGTTTCTACAGTACACATTACTGTGCTATGGGTGAGAGGATCTCAGTTTCTACAGTACACATTACTGTGCTATGGGTGAGAGGATCTCAGTTTCTACAGTACACATTACTGTGCTATGGGTGAGAGGATCTCAGTTTCTACAGTACACATTACCGTGCTATAGGTGAGAGGATCTCAGTTTCTACAGTACACATTACTGTGCTATGGGTGAGAGGATCTCAGTTTCTACAGTACACATTACTGTGCTATGGGTGAGAGGATCTCAGTTTCTACAGTACACATTACCGTGCTATGGGTGAGAGGATCTCAGTTTCTACAGTACACATTACTGTGCTATGGGTGAGAGGATCTCAGTTTCTATAGTACACATTACCGTGCTATGGGTGAGAGGATCTCAGTTTCTATAGTACACATTACCGTGCTATGGGTGAGAGGATCTCAGTTTCTACAGTACACATTACCGTGCTATGGGTGAGAGGATCTCAGTTTCTACAGTACACATTACCGTGCTATGGGTGAGAGGATCTCAGTTTCTATAGTACACATTACCGTGCTATGGGTGAGAGGATCTCAGTTTCTATAGTACACATTACTGTGCTATAGGTGAGAGGATCTCAGTTTCTACAGTGCACATTACTGTGCTATGGGTGAGAGGATCTCAGTTTCTATAGTACACATTACTGTGCTATAGGTGAGAAGATCTCAGTTTCTATAGTACACATTACCATGCTATAGGTGAGAGGATCTCAGTTTCTACAGTACACATTACTGTGCTATAGGTGAGAGGATCTCAGTTTCTATAGTACACATTACTGTGCTATGGGTGAGAGGATCTCAGTTTCTATAGTACACATTACCGTGCTATGGGTGAGAGGATCTCAGTTTCTACAGTACACATTACCGTGCTATGGGTGAGAGGATCTCAGTTTCTATAGTACACATTACTGTGCTATGGGTGAGAGGATCTCAGTTTCTACAGTACACATTACTGTGCTATGGGTGAGAGGATCTCGGTTTCTATAGTACACATTACCGTGCTATGGGTGAGAGGATCTCAGTTTCTATAGTACACATTACCGTGCTATGGGTGAGAGGATCTCAGTTTCTACAGTACACATTACTGTGCTATGGGTGAGAGGATCTCAGTTTCTACAGTACACATTACGGTGCTATAGGTGAGAGGATCTCAGTTTCTATAGTACACATTACCGTGCTATAGGTGAGAGGATCTCAGTTTCTATAGTACACATTACCGTGCTATGGGTGAGAGGATCTCAGTTTCTATAGTACACATTACCGTGCTATAGGTGAGAGGATCTCAGTTTCTATAGTACACATTACTGTGCTATAGGTGAGAGGATCTCAGTTTCTATAGTACACATTACCGTGCTATAGGTGAGAGGATCTCAGTTTCTATAGTACACATTACCGTGCTATGGGTGAGAGGATCTCAGTTTCTATAGTACACATTACCGTGCTATAGGTGAGAGGATCTCAGTTTCTATAGTACACATTACTGTGCTATGGGTGAGAGGATCTCAGTTTCTACAGTACACATTACTGTGCTATGGGTGAGAGGATCTCGGTTTCTATAGTACACATTACCGTGCTATGGGTGAGAGGATCTCAGTTTCTATAGTACACATTACCGTGCTATGGGTGAGAGGATCTCAGTTTCTACAGTACACATTACTGTGCTATGGGTGAGAGGATCTCAGTTTCTACAGTACACATTACGGTGCTATAGGTGAGAGGATCTCAGTTTCTATAGTACACATTACCGTGCTATAGGTGAGAGGATCTCAGTTTCTATAGTACACATTACCGTGCTATGGGTGAGAGGATCTCAGTTTCTATAGTACACATTACCGTGCTATAGGTGAGAGGATCTCAGTTTCTATAGTACACATTACTGTGCTATAGGTGAGAGGATCTCAGTTTCTATAGTACACATTACCGTGCTATAGGTGAGAGGATCTCAGTTTCTATAGTACACATTACCGTGCTATGGGTGAGAGGATCTCAGTTTCTATAGTACACATTACCGTGCTATAGGTGAGAGGATCTCAGTTTCTATAGTACACATTACTGTGCTATAGGTGAGAGGATCTCAGTTTCTATAGTACACATTACCGTGCTATGGGTGAGAGGATCTCAGTTTCTATAGTACACATTACTGTGCTATAGGTGAGAGGATCTCAGTTTCTATAGTACACATTACTGTGCTATAGGTGAGAGGATCTCAGTTTCTATAGTACACATTACTGTGCTATAGGTGAGAGGATCTCAGTTTCTATAGTACACATTACTGTGCTATAGGTGAGAGGATCTCAGTTTCTATAGTACACATTACTGTGCTATGGGTGAGAGGATCTCAGTTTCTATAGTACACATTACTGTGCTATGGGTGAGAGGATCTCAGTTTCTATAGTACACATTACTGTGCTATAGGTGAGAGGATCTCAGTTTCTATAGTACACATTACCGTGCTATAGGTGAGAGGATCTCAGTTTCTATAGTACACATTACTGTGCTATAGGTGAGAGGATCTCAGTTTCTACAGTACACATTAGTGTGCTATGGGTGAGGGGATCTCAGTTTCTACAGTACACATTACTGTGCTATGGGTGAGAGGATCTCAGTTTCTACAGTACACATTACTGTGCTATGGGTGAGAGGATCTCAGTTTCTATAGTACACATTACCGTGCTATGGGTGAGAGGATCTCAGTTTCTACAGTACACATTACTGTGCTATGGGTGAGAGGATCTCAGTTTCTACAGTACACATTACCGTGCTATAGGTGAGAGGATCTCAGTTTCTACAGTACACATTACTGTGCTATAGGTGAGAGGATCTCAGTTTCTACAGTACACATTACTGTGCTATGGGTGAGATGATCTCAGTTTCTATAGTACACATTACTGTGCTATAGGTGAGAGGATCTCAGTTTCTACAGTACACATTACTGTGCTATAGGTGAGAGGATCTCAGTTTCTACAGTACACATTACCGTGCTATAGGTGAGAGGATCTCAGTTTCTACAGTACACATTACTGTGCTATGAGTGAGAGGATCTCAGTTTCTATAGTACACATTACCGTGCTATGGGTGAGAGGATCTCAGTTTCTACAGTACACATTACTGTGCTATGGGTGAGAGGATCTCAGTTTCTACAGTACACATTACCGTGCTATAGGTGAGAGGATCTCAGTTTCTACAGTACACATTACTGTGCTATGGGTGAGAGGATCTCAGTTTCTACAGTACACATTACTGTGCTATGGGTGAGAGGATCTCAGTTTCTACAGTACACATTACTGTGCTATAGGTGAGAGGATCTCAGTTTCTATAGTACACATTACCGTGCAATGGGTGAGAGGATCTCAGTTTCTACAGTACACATTACTGTACTATGGGTTAGAGGATCTCAGTTTCTACAGTACACATTACTGTGCTATGGGTGAGAGGATCTCAGTTTCTATAGTACACATTACCGTGCTATGGGTGAGAGGATCTCAGTTTCTACAGTACACATTACTGTGCTATAGGTGAGAGGATCTCAGTTTCTATAGTACACATTACCGTGCTATGGGTGAGAGGATCTCAGTTTCTATAGTACACATTACCGTGCTATGGGTGAGAGGATCTCAGTTTCTATAGTACACATTACCGTGCTATAGGTGAGAGGATCTCAGTTTCTATAGTACACATTACCGTGCTATGGGTGAGAGGATCTCAGTTTCTACAGTACACACTACTGTGCTATGGGTGAGAGGATCTCAGTTTCTACAGTACACATTACTGTGCTATGGGTGAGAGGATCTCAGTTTCTACAGTACACATTACCGTGCTATAGGTGAGAGGATCTCAGTTTCTACAGTACACATTACTGTGCTATGCGTGAGAGGATCTCAGTTTCTACAGTACACATTACTGTGCTATGGGTGAGAGGATCTCAGTTTCTACAGTACACATTACTGTGCTATGGGTGAGAGGATCTCAGTTTCTACAGTACACATTACCGTGCTGTAGGTGAGAGGATCTCAGTTTCTACAGTGCACATTACTGTGCTATGGGTGAGAGGATCTCAGTTTCTACAGTACACATTACCGTGCTATAGGTGAGAGGATCTCAGTTTCTACAGTACACATTACCGTGCTATGGGTGAGAGGATCTCAGTTTCTACAGTACACATTACTGTGCTATGGGTGAGAGGATCTCAGTTTCTACAGTACACATTACTGTGCTATGGGTGAGAGGATCTCAGTTTCTACAGTACACATTACCGTGCTGTAGGTGAGAGGATCTCAGTTTCTACAGTGCACATTACCGTGCTATGGGTGAGAGGATCTCAGTTTCTATAGTACACATTACCGTGCTATAGGTGAGAGGATCTCAGATTCTATAGTACACATTACTGTGCTATAGGTGAGAGGATCTCAGTTCCTATAGTACACATAACCGTGCTATGGGTGAGAGGATCTCAGTTTCTACAGTACACATTACTGTGCTATAGGTGAGAGGATCTCAGTTTCTACAGTACACATTACCGTGCTATGGGTGAGAGGATCTCAGTTTCTACAGTACACATTACCGTGCTATGGGTGAGAGGATCTCAGTTTCTACAGTACACATTACTGTGCTATGGGTGAGAGGATCTCAGATTCTATAGTACACATTACCGTGCTATAGGTGAGAGGATCTCAGTTTCTATAGTACACATTACCGTGCTATGGGTGAGAGGATCTCAGATTCTACAGTACACATTACTGTGCTATGGGTGAGAGGATCTCAGTTTCTATAGTACACATTACCGTGCTATAGGTGAGAGGATCTCAGTTTCTACAGTACACATTACTGTGCTATGGGTGAGAGGATCTCAGTTTCTATAGTACACATTACCGTGCTATGGGTGAGAGGATCTCAGATTCTATAGTACACATTACTGTGCTATGGGTGAGAGGATCTCAGTTTCTACAGTACACATTACTGTGCTATGGGTGAGAGGATCTCAGTTTCTATAGTACACATTACTGTGCTATAGGTGAGAGGATCTCAGTTTCTACAGTACACATTACTGTGCTATGGGTGAGAGGATCTCAGTTTCTATAGTACACATTACTGTGCTATAGGTGAGAGGATCTCAGTTTCTACAGTACACATTACCGTGCTATGGGTGAGAGGATCTCAGTTTCTACAGTACACATTACTGTGCTATAGGTGAGAGGATCTCAGTTTCTATAGTACACATTACTGTGCTATAGGTGGGAGGATCTCAGTTTCTATAGTACACATTACCGTGCTATGGGTGAGAGGATCTCAGTTTCTACAGTACACATTACCGTGCTATGGGTGAGAGGATCTCAGTTTCTATAGTACACATTACCGTGCTATGGGTGAGAGGATCTCAGTTTCTATAGTACACATTACCGTGCTATGGGTGAGAGGATCTCAGTTTCTACAGTACACATTACCGTGCTATGGGTGAGAGGATCTCAGTTTCTATAGTACACATTACTGTGCTATAGGTGAGAGGATCTCAGTTTCTACAGTACACATTACTGTGCTATAGGTGAGAGGATCTCAGTTTCTACAGTACACATTACTGTGCTATAGGTGAGAGGATCTCAGTTTCTACAGCACACATTACTGTGCTATGGGTGAGAGGATCTCAGTTTCTACAGTACACATTACTGTGCTATGGGTGAGAGGATCTCAGTTTCTATAGTACACATTACCGTGCTATGGGTGAGAGGATCTCAGTTTCTACAGTACACATTACTGTGCTATGGGTGAGAGGATCTCAGTTTCTACAGTACACATTACTGTGCTATGGGTGAGAGGATCTCAGTTTCTATAGTACACATTACTGTGCTATGGGTGAGAGGATCTCAGTTTCTACAGTACACATTACTGTGCTATGGGTGAGAGGATCTCAGTTTCTATAGTACACATTACCGTGCTATGGGTGAGAGGATCTCAGTTTCTACAGTACACATTACTGTGCTATGGGTGAGAGGATCTCAGTTTCTACAGTGCACATTACTGTGCTATGGGTGAGAGGATCTCAGTTTCTATAGTACACATTACCGTGCTATGGGTGAGAGGATCTCAGTTTCTATAGTACACATTACAGTGCTATGGGTGAGAGGATCTCGGTTTCTATAGTACACATTACCGTGCTATGGGTGAGAGGATCTCAGTTTCTATAGTACACATTACCGTGCTATGGGTGAGAGGATCTCAGTTTCTATAGTACACATTACTGTGCTATGGGTGAGATGATCTCAGTTTCTACAGTACACATTACTGTGCTATGGGTGAGATGATCTCAGTTTCTATAGTACACATTACTGTGCTATAGGTGAGAGGATCTCAGTTTCTACAGTACACATTACCGTGCTATAGGTGAGAGGATCTCAGTTTCTACAGTACACATTACTGTGCTATGGGTGAGAGGATCTCAGTTTCTACAGTACACATTACTGTGCTATGGGTGAGAGGATCTCAGTTTCTACAGTACACATTACTGTGCTATAGGTGAGAGGATCTCAGTTTCTATAGTACACATAACTGTGCTATGGGTGAGAGGATCTCAGTTTCTATAGTACACATTACTGTGCTATGGGTGAGAGGATCTCAGTTTCTACAGTACACATTACTGTGCTATGGGTGAGAGGATCTCAGTTTCTACAGTACACATTACTGTGCTATGGGTGAGAGGATCTCAGTTTCTATAGTACACATTACCGTGCTATGGGTGAGAGGATCTCAGTTTCTACAGTACACATTACTGTGCTATGGGTGAGAGGATCTCAGTTTCTACAGTACACATTACCGTGCTATAGGTGAGAGGATCTCAGTTTCTACAGTACACATTACTGTGCTATAGGTGAGAGGATCTCAGTTTCTACAGTACACATTACTGTGCTATGGGTGAGAGGATCTCAGTTTCTATAGTACACATTACTGTGCTATAGGTGAGAGGATCTCAGTTTCTACAGTACACATTACCGTGCTATGGGTGAGAGGATCTCAGTTTCTACAGTACACATTACCGTGCTATGGGTGAGAGGATCTCAGTTTCTACAGTACACATTACTGTGCTATAGGTGGGAGGATCTCAGTTTCTATAGTACACATTACTGTGCTATGGGTGAGAGGATCTTAGTTTCTATAGTACACATTACCGTGCTATGGGTGAGAGGATCTCAGTTTCTACAGTACACATTACTGTGCTATGGGTTAGAGGATCTCAGTTTCTACAGTACACATTACTGTGCTATGGGTGAGAGGATCTCAGTTTCTATAGTACACATTACCGTGCTATGGGTGAGAGGATCTCAGTTTCTACAGTACACATTACTGTGCTATAGGTGAGAGGATCTCAGTTTCTATAGCACACATTACCGTGCTATGGGTGAGAGGATCTCAGTTTCTATAGTACACATTACCGTGCTATGGGTGAGAGGATCTCAGTTTCTATAGTACACATTACCGTGCTATAGGTGAGAGGATCTCAGTTTCTATAGTACACATTACCGTGCTATGGGTGAGAGGATCTCAGTTTCTACAGTACACACTACTGTGCTATGGGTGAGAGGATCTCAGTTTCTACAGTACACATTACTGTGCTATGGGTGAGAGGATCTCAGTTTCTACAGTACACATTACCGTGCTATAGGTGAGAGGATCTCAGTTTCTACAGTACACATTACTGTGCTATAGGTGAGAGGATCTCAGTTTCTACAGTGCACATTACTGTGCTATGGGTGAGAGGATCTCAGTTTCTATAGTACACATTACTGTGCTATAGGTGAGAAGATCTCAGTTTCTATAGTACACATTACCATGCTATAGGTGAGAGGATCTCAGTTTCTACAGTACACATTACCGTGCTATGGGTGAGAGGATCTCAGTTTCTATAGTACACATTACTGTGCTATAGGTGAGAGGATCTCAGTTTCTACAGTACACATTACTGTGCTATGGGTGAGAGGATCTCAGTTTCTACAGTACACATTACCGTGCTATAGGTGAGAGGATCTCAGTTTCTACAGTACACATTACTGTGCTATGGGTGAGAGGATCTCAGTTTCTACAGTACACATTACTGTGCTATGGGTGAGAGGATCTCAGTTTCTACAGTACACATTACTGTGCTATGGGTGAGAGGATCTCAGTTTCTACAGTACACATTACCGTGCTGTAGGTGAGAGGATCTCAGTTTCTACAGTACACATTACTGTGCTATGGGTGAGAGGATCTCAGTTTCTACAGTACACATTACCGTGCTATGGGTGAGAGGATCTCAGTTTCTACAGTACACATTACTGTGCTATGGGTGAGAGGATCTCAGTTTCTATAGTACACATTACTGTGCTATGGGTGAGAGGATCTCAGTTTCTACAGTACACATTACCGTGCTATAGGTGAGAGGATCTCAGTTTCTACAGTACACATTACTGTGCTATAGGTGAGAGGATCTCAGTTTCTACAGTACACATTACTGTGCTATAGGTGAGAGGATCTCAGTTTCTACAGTACACATTACCGTGCTATAGGTGATAGGATCTCAGTTTCTGCAGTACACATTACCGTGCTATAGGTGAGAGGATCTCAGTTTCTACAGTACACATTACCGTGCTATAGGTGAGAGGATCTCAGTTTCTACAGTACACATTACTGTGCTATGGGTGAGAGGATCTCAGTTTCTACAGTACACATTACTGTGCTATGGGTGAGAGGATCTCAGTTTCTACAGTACACATTACTGTGCTATGGGTGAGAGGATCTCAGTTTCTACAGTACACATTACCGTGCTATAGGTGAGAGGATCTCAGTTTCTACAGTACACATTACTGTGCTATGGGTGAGAGGATCTCAGTTTCTACAGTACACATTACTGTGCTATGGGTGAGAGGATCTCAGTTTCTACAGTACACATTACCGTGCTATGGGTGAGAGGATCTCAGTTTCTACAGTACACATTACTGTGCTATGGGTGAGAGGATCTCAGTTTCTATAGTACACATTACCGTGCTATGGGTGAGAGGATCTCAGTTTCTATAGTACACATTACCGTGCTATGGGTGAGAGGATCTCAGTTTCTACAGTACACATTACCGTGCTATGGGTGAGAGGATCTCAGTTTCTACAGTACACATTACCGTGCTATGGGTGAGAGGATCTCAGTTTCTATAGTACACATTACCGTGCTATGGGTGAGAGGATCTCAGTTTCTATAGTACACATTACTGTGCTATAGGTGAGAGGATCTCAGTTTCTACAGTGCACATTACTGTGCTATGGGTGAGAGGATCTCAGTTTCTATAGTACACATTACTGTGCTATAGGTGAGAAGATCTCAGTTTCTATAGTACACATTACCATGCTATAGGTGAGAGGATCTCAGTTTCTACAGTACACATTACCGTGCTATGGGTGAGAGGATCTCAGTTTCTATAGTACACATTACTGTGCTATGGGTGAGAGGATCTCAGTTTCTATAGTACACATTACCGTGCTATAGGTGTGAGGATCTCAGTTTCTACAGTACACATTACCGTGCTATGGGTGAGAGGATCTCAGTTTCTATAGTACACATTACCGTGCTATGGGTGAGAGGATCTCAGTTTCTATAGTACACATTACTGTGCTATGGGTGAGAGGATCTCAGTTTCTACAGTACACATTACCGTGCTATGGGTGAGAGGATCTCAGTTTCTACAGTACACATTACTGTGCTATGGGTGAGAGGATCTCAGTTTCTACAGTACACATTACCGTGCTATGGGTGAGAGGATCTCAGTTTCTATAGTACACATTACTGTGCTATAGGTGAGAGGATCTCAGTTTCTACAGTACACATTACCGTGCTATGGGTGAGAGGATCTCAGTTTCTATAGTACACATTACTGTGCTATGGGTGAGAGGATCTCAGTTTCTACAGTACACATTACTGTGCTATGGGTGAGAGGATCTCGGTTTCTATAGTACACATTACCGTGCTATGGGTGAGAGGATCTCAGTTTCTATAGTACACATTACCGTGCTATGGGTGAGAGGATCTCAGTTTCTACAGTACACATTACTGTGCTATGGGTGAGAGGATCTCAGTTTCTACAGTACACATTACGGTGCTATAGGTGAGAGGATCTCAGTTTCTATAGTACACATTACCGTGCTATAGGTGAGAGGATCTCAGTTTCTACAGTACACATTACCGTGCTATAGGTGAGAGGATCTCAGTTTCTACAGTACACATTACCGTGCTATAGGTGAGAGGATCTCAGTTTCTACAGTACACATTACTGTGCTATAGGTGAGAGGATCTCGGTTTCTATAGTACACATTACCGTGCTATAGGTGAGAGGATCTCAGTTTCTACAGTACACATTACTGTGCTATAGGTGAGAGGATCTCAGTTTCTACAGTACACATTACTGTGCTATGGGTGTGAGGATCTCAGTTTCTACAGTACACATTACCGTGCTATAGGTGAGAGGATCTCAGTTTCTATAGTACACATTACCGTGCTATAGGTGAGAGGATCTCAGTTTCTACAGTACACATTACTGTGCTATAGGTGAGAGGATCTCAGTTTCTACAGTACACATTACCGTGCTACAAGTGAGAGGATCTCAGTTTCTACAGTACACATTACTGTGCTATAGGTGAGAGGATCTCAGTTTCTACAGTACACATTACCGTGCTATGGGTGAGAGGATCTCAGTTTCTATAGTACACATTACCGTGCTATAGGTGAGAGGATCTCAGTTTCTATAGTACACATTACCGTGCTATGGGTGAGAGGATCTCAGTTTCTACAGTACACATTACTGTGCTATGGGTGAGAGGATCTCAGTTTCTACAGTACACATTACCGTGCTATAGGTGAGAGGATCTCAGTTTCTATAGTACACATTACCGTGCTATGGGTGAGAGGATCTCAGTTTCTATAGTACACATTACCGTGCTATGGGTGAGAGGATCTCAGTTTCTACAGTACACATTACTGTGCTATGGGTGAGAGGATCTCAGTTTCTATAGTACACATTACTGTGCTATAGGTGAGAGGATCTCAGTTTCTATAGTACACATTACTGTGCTATAGGTGAGAGGATCTCAGTTTCTATAGTACACATTACTGTGCTATAGGTGAGAGGATCTCAGTTTCTATAGTACACATTACTGTGCTATAGGTGAGAGGATCTCAGTTTCTACAGTACACATTAGTGTGCTATGGGTGAGAGGATCTCAGTTTCTACAGTACACATTACTGTGCTATGGGTGAGAGGATCTCAGTTTCTACAGTACACATTACTGTGCTATGGGTGAGAGGATCTCAGTTTCTATAGTACACATTACCGTGCTATGGGTGAGAGGATCTCAGTTTCTACAGTACACATTACTGTGCTATGGGTGAGAGGATCTCAGTTTCTACAGTACACATTACCGTGCTATAGGTGAGAGGATCTCAGTTTCTACAGTACACATTACTGTGCTATAGGTGAGAGGATCTCAGTTTCTACAGTACACATTACTGTGCTATGGGTGAGATGATCTCAGTTTCTATAGTACACATTACTGTGCTATAGGTGAGAGGATCTCAGTTTCTACAGTACACATTACTGTGCTATAGGTGAGAGGATCTCAGTTTCTACAGTACACATTACCGTGCTATAGGTGAGAGGATCTCAGTTTCTACAGTACACATTACTGTGCTATGGGTGAGAGGATCTCAGTTTCTACAGTACACATTACTGTGCTATGGGTGAGAGGATCTCAGTTTCTATAGTACACATTACCGTGCTATGGGTGAGAGGATCTCAGTTTCTACAGTACACATTACTGTGCTATGGGTGAGAGGATCTCAGTTTCTACAGTACACATTACTGTGCTATAGGTGAGAGGATCTCAGTTTCTATAGTACACATTACCGTGCAATGGGTGAGAGGATCTCAGTTTCTACAGTACACATTACTGTACTATGGGTTAGAGGATCTCAGTTTCTACAGTACACATTACTGTGCTATGGGTGAGAGGATCTCAGTTTCTATAGTACACATTACCGTGCTATGGGTGAGAGGATCTCAGTTTCTACAGTACACATTACTGTGCTATAGGTGAGAGGATCTCAGTTTCTATAGTACACATTACCGTGCTATGGGTGAGAGGATCTCAGTTTCTATAGTACACATTACCGTGCTATGGGTGAGAGGATCTCAGTTTCTATAGTACACATTACCGTGCTATAGGTGAGAGGATCTCAGTTTCTATAGTACACATTACCGTGCTATGGGTGAGAGGATCTCAGTTTCTACAGTACACACTACTGTGCTATGGGTGAGAGGATCTCAGTTTCTACAGTACACATTACTGTGCTATGGGTGAGAGGATCTCAGTTTCTACAGTACACATTACCGTGCTGTAGGTGAGAGGATCTCAGTTTCTACAGTGCACATTACTGTGCTATGGGTGAGAGGATCTCAGTTTCTACAGTACACATTACTGTGCTATGGGTGAGAGGATCTCAGTTTCTACAGTACACATTACCGTGCTGTAGGTGAGAGGATCTCAGTTTCTACAGTGCACATTACTGTGCTATGGGTGAGAGGATCTCAGTTTCTACAGTACACATTACCGTGCTATAGGTGAGAGGATCTCAGTTTCTACAGTACACATTACCGTGCTATAGGTGAGAGGATCTCAGTTTCTACAGTACACATTACTGTGCTATGGGTGAGAGGATCTCAGTTTCTACAGTACACATTACTGTGCTATGGGTGAGAGGATCTCAGTTTCTACAGTACACATTACCGTGCTATATGTGAGAGGATCTCAGTTTCTACAGTACACATTACTGTGCTATGGGTGAGAGGATCTCAGTTTCTACAGTACACATTACTGTGCTATGGGTGAGAGGATCTCAGTTTCTACAGTACACATTACCGTGCTATGGGTGAGAGGATCTCAGTTTCTACAGTACACATTACTGTGCTATGGGTGAGAGGATCTCAGTTTCTACAGTACACATTACTGTGCTATGGGTGAGAGGATCTCAGTTTCTATAGTACACATTACTGTGCTATGGGTGAGAGGATCTTAGTTTCTATAGTACACATTACCGTGCTATGGGTGAGAGGATCTCAGTTTCTATAGTACACATTACCGTGCTATGGGTGAGAGGATCTCAGTTTCTACAGTACACATTACTGTGCTATGTGTGAGAGGATCTCAGTTTCTACAGTACACATTACCGTGCTATGGGTGAGAGGATCTCAGATTCTATAGTACACATTACCGTGCTATAGGTGAGAGGATCTCAGTTTCTATAGTGCACATTACTGTGCTATAGGTGAGAGGATCTCAGTTTCTATAGTACACATTACTGTGCTATAGGTGAGAGGATCTCAGTTTCTACAGTACACATTACCGTGCTATGGGTGAGAGGATCTCAGTTTCTACAGTACACATTACTGTGCTATAGGTGAGAGGATCTCAGTTTCTATAGTACACATTACCGTGCTATGGGTGAGAGGATCTCAGTTTCTATAGTACACATTACCGTGCTATAGGTGAGAGGATCTCAGATTCTATAGTACACATTACTGTGCTATAGGTGAGAGGATCTCAGTTTCTATAGTACACATTACCGTGCTATGGGTGAGAGGATCTCAGTTTCTACAGTACACATTACTGTGCTATAGGTGAGAGGATCTCAGTTTCTACAGTACACATTACCGTGCTATGGGTGAGAGGATCTCAGTTTCTACAGTACACATTACTGTGCTATGGGTGAGAGGATCTCAGTTTCTACAGTACACATTACTGTGCTATGGGTGAGAGGATCTCAGATTCTATAGTACACATTACCGTGCTATAGGTGAGAGGATCTCAGTTTCTACAGTACACATTACTGTGCTATAGGTGAGAGGATCTCAGTTTCTACAGTACACATTACCGTGCTATAGGTGAGAGGATCTCAGTTTCTACAGTACACATTACTGTGCTATGGGTGAGAGGATCTCAGTTTCTACAGTACACATTACTGTGCTATGGGTGAGAGGATCTCAGTTTCTACAGTACACATTACTGTGCTATAGGTGAGAGGATCTCAGTTTCTATAGTACACATAACTGTGCTATGGGTGAGAGGATCTCAGTTTCTATAGTACACATTACTGTGCTATGGGTGAGAGGATCTCAGTTTCTACAGTACACATTACTGTGCTATGGGTGAGAGGATCTCAGTTTCTACAGTACACATTACTGTGCTATGGGTGAGAGGATCTCAGTTTCTATAGTACACATTACCGTGCTATGGGTGAGAGGATCTCAGTTTCTACAGTACACATTACTGTGCTATGGGTGAGAGGATCTCAGTTTCTACAGTACACATTACCGTGCTATAGGTGAGAGGATCTCAGTTTCTACAGTACACATTACTGTGCTATAGGTGAGAGGATCTCAGTTTCTACAGTACACATTACTGTGCTATGGGTGAGAGGATCTCAGTTTCTATAGTACACATTACTGTGCTATAGGTGAGAGGATCTCAGTTTCTACAGTACACATTACTGTGCTATGGGTGAGAGGATCTCAGTTTCTATAGTACACATTACCGTGCTATGGGTGAGAGGACCTCAGTTTCTACAGTACACATTACTGTGCTATGGGTTAGAGGATCTCAGTTTCTACAGTACACATTACTGTGCTATGGGTGAGAGGATCTCAGTTTCTATAGTACACATTACCGTGCTATGGGTGAGAGGATCTCAGTTTCTACAGTACACATTACTGTGCTATGGGTTAGAGGATCTCAGTTTCTACAGTACACATTACTGTGCTATGGGTGAGAGGATCTCAGTTTCTACAGTACACATTACTGTGCTATGGGTGAGAGGATCTCAGTTTCTACAGTACACATTACCGTGCTATAGGTGAGAGGATCTCAGTTTCTACAGTACACATTACTGTGCTATAGGTGAGAGGATCTCAGTTTCTACAGTACACATTACTGTGCTATGGGTGAGAGGATCTCAGTTTCTATAGTACACATTACTGTGCTATAGGTGAGAGGATCTCAGTTTCTACAGTACACATTACTGTGCTATGGGTGAGAGGATCTCAGTTTCTATAGTACACATTACCGTGCTATGGGTGAGAGGACCTCAGTTTCTACAGTACACATTACTGTGCTATGGGTTAGAGGATCTCAGTTTCTACAGTACACATTACTGTGCTATGGGTGAGAGGATCTCAGTTTCTATAGTACACATTACCGTGCTATGGGTGAGAGGATCTCAGTTTCTACAGTACACATTACTGTGCTATGGGTTAGAGGATCTCAGTTTCTACAGTACACATTACTGTGCTATGGGTGAGAGGATCTCAGTTTCTATAGTACACATTACCGTGCTATGGGTGAGAGGATCTCAGTTTCTACAGTACACATTACTGTGCTATAGGTGAGAGGATCTCAGTTTCTATAGTACACATTACCGTGCTATGGGTGAGAGGATCTCAGTTTCTATAGTACACATTACCGTGCTATGGGTGAGAGGATCTCAGTTTCTATAGTACACATTACCGTGCTATAGGTGAGAGGATCTCAGTTTCTATAGTACACATTACCGTGCTATGGGTGAGAGGATCTCAGTTTCTACAGTACACACTACTGTGCTATGGGTGAGAGGATCTCAGTTTCTACAGTACACATTACTGTGCTATGGGTGAGAGGATCTCAGTTTCTACAGTACACATTACCGTGCTATAGGTGAGAGGATCTCAGTTTCTACAGTACACATTACTGTGCTATGGGTGAGAGGATCTCAGTTTCTACAGTACACATTACTGTGCTATGGGTGAGAGGATCTCAGTTTCTATAGTACACATTACTGTGCTATAGGTGAGAGGATCTCAGTTTCTACAGTACACATTACTGTGCTATGGGTGAGAGGATCTCAGTTTCTACAGTACACATTACTGTGCTATGGGTGAGAGGATCTCAGTTTCTACAGTACACATTACCGTGCTATAGGTGAGAGGATCTCAGTTTCTACAGTACACATTACTGTGCTATGGGTGAGAGGATCTCAGTTTCTACAGTACACATTACTGTGCTATGGGTGAGAGGATCTCAGTTTCTACAGTACACATTACTGTGCTATGGGTGAGAGGATCTCAGTTTCTACAGTACACATTACCGTGCTGTAGGTGAGAGGATCTCAGTTTCTACAGTACACATTACTGTGCTATGGGTGAGAGGATCTCAGTTTCTACAGTACACATTACCGTGCTATGGGTGAGAGGATCTCAGTTTCTACAGTACACATTACTGTGCTATGGGTGAGAGGATCTCAGTTTCTATAGTACACATTACTGTGCTATGGGTGAGAGGATCTCAGTTTCTACAGTACACATTACCGTGCTATAGGTGAGAGGATCTCAGTTTCTACAGTACACATTACTGTGCTATAGGTGAGAGGATCTCAGTTTCTACAGTACACATTACTGTGCTATAGGTGAGAGGATCTCAGTTTCTACAGTACACATTACCGTGCTATAGGTGATAGGATCTCAGTTTCTGCAGTACACATTACCGTGCTATAGGTGAGAGGATCTCAGTTTCTACAGTACACATTACCGTGCTATAGGTGAGAGGATCTCAGTTTCTACAGTACACATTACTGTGCTATGGGTGAGAGGATCTCAGTTTCTACAGTACACATTACTGTGCTATGGGTGAGAGGATCTCAGTTTCTACAGTACACATTACTGTGCTATGGGTGAGAGGATCTCAGTTTCTACAGTACACATTACCGTGCTATAGGTGAGAGGATCTCAGTTTCTACAGTACACATTACTGTGCTATGGGTGAGAGGATCTCAGTTTCTACAGTACACATTACTGTGCTATGGGTGAGAGGATCTCAGTTTCTACAGTACACATTACCGTGCTATGGGTGAGAGGATCTCAGTTTCTACAGTACACATTACTGTGCTATGGGTGAGAGGATCTCAGTTTCTATAGTACACATTACCGTGCTATGGGTGAGAGGATCTCAGTTTCTATAGTACACATTACCGTGCTATGGGTGAGAGGATCTCAGTTTCTACAGTACACATTACCGTGCTATGGGTGAGAGGATCTCAGTTTCTACAGTACACATTACCGTGCTATGGGTGAGAGGATCTCAGTTTCTATAGTACACATTACCGTGCTATGGGTGAGAGGATCTCAGTTTCTATAGTACACATTACTGTGCTATAGGTGAGAGGATCTCAGTTTCTACAGTGCACATTACTGTGCTATGGGTGAGAGGATCTCAGTTTCTATAGTACACATTACTGTGCTATAGGTGAGAAGATCTCAGTTTCTATAGTACACATTACCATGCTATAGGTGAGAGGATCTCAGTTTCTACAGTACACATTACTGTGCTATAGGTGAGAGGATCTCAGTTTCTATAGTACACATTACTGTGCTATGGGTGAGAGGATCTCAGTTTCTATAGTACACATTACCGTGCTATGGGTGAGAGGATCTCAGTTTCTACAGTACACATTACCGTGCTATGGGTGAGAGGATCTCAGTTTCTATAGTACACATTACTGTGCTATGGGTGAGAGGATCTCAGTTTCTACAGTACACATTACTGTGCTATGGGTGAGAGGATCTCGGTTTCTATAGTACACATTACCGTGCTATGGGTGAGAGGATCTCAGTTTCTATAGTACACATTACCGTGCTATGGGTGAGAGGATCTCAGTTTCTACAGTACACATTACTGTGCTATGGGTGAGAGGATCTCAGTTTCTACAGTACACATTACGGTGCTATAGGTGAGAGGATCTCAGTTTCTATAGTACACATTACCGTGCTATAGGTGAGAGGATCTCAGTTTCTATAGTACACATTACCGTGCTATGGGTGAGAGGATCTCAGTTTCTATAGTACACATTACCGTGCTATAGGTGAGAGGATCTCAGTTTCTATAGTACACATTACTGTGCTATAGGTGAGAGGATCTCAGTTTCTATAGTACACATTACCGTGCTATAGGTGAGAGGATCTCAGTTTCTATAGTACACATTACCGTGCTATGGGTGAGAGGATCTCAGTTTCTATAGTACACATTACCGTGCTATAGGTGAGAGGATCTCAGTTTCTATAGTACACATTACTGTGCTATGGGTGAGAGGATCTCAGTTTCTACAGTACACATTACTGTGCTATGGGTGAGAGGATCTCGGTTTCTATAGTACACATTACCGTGCTATGGGTGAGAGGATCTCAGTTTCTATAGTACACATTACCGTGCTATGGGTGAGAGGATCTCAGTTTCTACAGTACACATTACTGTGCTATGGGTGAGAGGATCTCAGTTTCTACAGTACACATTACGGTGCTATAGGTGAGAGGATCTCAGTTTCTATAGTACACATTACCGTGCTATAGGTGAGAGGATCTCAGTTTCTATAGTACACATTACCGTGCTATGGGTGAGAGGATCTCAGTTTCTATAGTACACATTACCGTGCTATAGGTGAGAGGATCTCAGTTTCTATAGTACACATTACTGTGCTATAGGTGAGAGGATCTCAGTTTCTATAGTACACATTACCGTGCTATAGGTGAGAGGATCTCAGTTTCTATAGTACACATTACCGTGCTATGGGTGAGAGGATCTCAGTTTCTATAGTACACATTACCGTGCTATAGGTGAGAGGATCTCAGTTTCTATAGTACACATTACTGTGCTATAGGTGAGAGGATCTCAGTTTCTATAGTACACATTACCGTGCTATGGGTGAGAGGATCTCAGTTTCTATAGTACACATTACTGTGCTATAGGTGAGAGGATCTCAGTTTCTATAGTACACATTACTGTGCTATAGGTGAGAGGATCTCAGTTTCTATAGTACACATTACTGTGCTATAGGTGAGAGGATCTCAGTTTCTATAGTACACATTACTGTGCTATAGGTGAGAGGATCTCAGTTTCTATAGTACACATTACTGTGCTATGGGTGAGAGGATCTCAGTTTCTATAGTACACATTACTGTGCTATGGGTGAGAGGATCTCAGTTTCTATAGTACACATTACTGTGCTATAGGTGAGAGGATCTCAGTTTCTATAGTACACATTACCGTGCTATAGGTGAGAGGATCTCAGTTTCTATAGTACACATTACTGTGCTATAGGTGAGAGGATCTCAGTTTCTACAGTACACATTAGTGTGCTATGGGTGAGGGGATCTCAGTTTCTACAGTACACATTACTGTGCTATGGGTGAGAGGATCTCAGTTTCTACAGTACACATTACTGTGCTATGGGTGAGAGGATCTCAGTTTCTATAGTACACATTACCGTGCTATGGGTGAGAGGATCTCAGTTTCTACAGTACACATTACTGTGCTATGGGTGAGAGGATCTCAGTTTCTACAGTACACATTACCGTGCTATAGGTGAGAGGATCTCAGTTTCTACAGTACACATTACTGTGCTATAGGTGAGAGGATCTCAGTTTCTACAGTACACATTACTGTGCTATGGGTGAGATGATCTCAGTTTCTATAGTACACATTACTGTGCTATAGGTGAGAGGATCTCAGTTTCT